>NW_027112337.1:380066-380861 GCF_000696795.3 Halyomorpha halys | reverse complement strand
TCCCAAGCGAGACCCAGAAACAATGGTCGGCGGGAGGACCGCAAGTGTCATGATTGCGGGATGTTTGGGCATCTAGTGGCCCATTGCCCGCGCACGAGATGTTTTGATTGTGGGGCAGAGGGACATATAGCCCGACAGTGTCCCTACATGTAACGCCGGAAAGAGGCGAATAAGCCTGAACCCATGGAGATAAACGCACAGAGATTACAGAGGAGGAAAATTTTGGAAGGACGAATAGATCCGCGAGTGAAGCCACAGAATTGTCCGAGACCTCGGAGACAGAAAATGAAGAGGAAGAAGAAAATACAATCTAGTAAGAGAACACTTCAGTTTTTATATTGTCATTGCTGGAAATTTTAATTCTTCAATATGGACAGTTCTCATCTTCTTGGGTTATCTGATACTTTCTATTGTAACAACATTGTGTTAATCCCCCTCCCTTGCCATTTCTGGCATACGGGATGCGGGAGCAGCGGGGTAGTGCGCGCTGGGGTTCGCATGCCACTGCTCCCAATGATCTTCATCCGTTTGGTAGGCCTTTCTGGTGCGCATCTGTCTGGGTGCCTCCTGCAGTTACCAGGCTGGTCCAGCCCTCCTGGTCTCAGTCTGGGTCAGCTTAATCTTCTTCTGGTGTACTCCTATATACGATCGTCCCGATTTTGATTGCTCCCATCATATCTCTGACCTTTAAATTCTCCTTAGTTACCCTCCTGGATTTTCCCTTTTCCATTCTTCCCCGGGCCTTTTCCCATAACTTTCTTCGAGCAACATGGTTGTTGTGTATTTCTTCTCCGT
>NW_027112337.1:379192-380016 GCF_000696795.3 Halyomorpha halys | reverse complement strand
TCTAGCATGTCCAGATGGTTCTCCCTGATTATCATCGATCGCATTGACCATTATTGCCCTTGAGAGCCAGTCAGCAACAACATTGTCTTTACCAGGCAATGTATGTGATGTCCATATTATACTGGTTGAGGATCTCCTTCCATCTGGTGATGCGCGCGGATGACTCTTTCAATTTTCCTACCCACTGCAACGGTCTATGATCAATGTGGACCCTAAAACGCCTTCCAAATACATAGGGCCGGTAAATGCTCCACAGCCCACACGATTCCCAGAAGTTCCCGTTCTAAGGCACTGTACCTGGCTTCCGCTTCAGTGAGGCGCCGACTGGCACAGGCTACAGGACGCTCTCCCTCTTTTGTTTCCTGTGCCAACACCGCTCCTTGAGCATACTCACTTGCATATGTTGTGAGCGTAAACTGTTTCTCGAAGTCGGGGAATGCGAAAACTGTTTCCCGTTGAAGCTGCTCAATGCATTTCCGGATGTTTTGTGTTATACTTGGTGTCACTACTATCTTCCTTCCTTTCTTTAACAATTTATTAAGGGGCACAAGGTATTCTGCCATATCTGGAACAAACCTTCGGTAGTCATTTAATGCTCCTAGTAATCGTCGAATCCCCTTCACATCTGTTGGTACCTCCATCCTTTGCAGAGCCGACATCTTTTGGACGTCCGGTCTCACACCTTGTCGGGAGATGGTATGCCCCAAAAAATTTATCTGCTCCTGCCCTAGTGCTGACTTTTCTCGGGAAAGCTTGAGACCGAACTCCCTCATTCTCTGAAACACGCTCTTCAAGTGTTTCACATGGTCACTCTCTGATTTGCT
>NW_027112337.1:378544-378882 GCF_000696795.3 Halyomorpha halys | reverse complement strand
TAAAAATCTTCGCACCGCCTAATCTATCGAGAATATCTCATTGAGTTTACGATTATCGATTACTACCCGGTACTTTTCCTCATTTTCGCCCGGGGTACTCTTCTTCCGTACTGCCCACAATGGACTGTTAAAGGGCGAAGTGCTGTCCACAATTATTCCTTGCTTCCGTAAACTTTCTATTTCTTCCCTAATGTGTTTTCGAAGTGCCTGGGAGTATCGCCTCTCCTTTACGTACGTCACCCTATCCTGCTTCAATGTGATTTCGTCCAGTAGCTCCTAGTACTTCCCCTTCTTTGTAAAAAATATCATCATATTTGTTTAATATTGCCTCTTTCCAA
>NW_027112337.1:364086-378202 GCF_000696795.3 Halyomorpha halys | reverse complement strand
GTGGGTCAACGGTATTCAGCACATTGGACTTGAAGGCCGGATATCATCAGATTAAAATGCACCCTAAGGATCAACATAAGACGGCATTCACTTTCGAGAGGGGCTACTACGAATTTATAAGAATGCCGTTTTTGACTCAAAAATGCTCCCATAACTTTTCAACGCCTAATGGACGAATTTTTAAGAGGAATTGACGAATCTGTTTGTCAGATCTATATGGATGATCTACTAGTGTTCAGTAAAAATGAAGATGAACATGTGCAACAACTACACAGCGTATTCCAGAGAATCAGGCAATGTGGGCTCAAATTATAGGCACATAAATCATCGTTGGGGCAGGAGCAAATAAATTTTTTGGGTCACACGATTTCCAGGGAAGGAGTTAAACCCGACGCAGATAAAGTCGCAGCTATACGGAAGATGACAGTGCCTAGGGATGTGAAGGTTGTTCGGAGGTTGCTGGGAACATTAAATTATTACCGGAGATTTGTTTCTGAAATGGCTGAGTACCTCGTCCTACTCAACACCCTTCTGAGGAAAGACAGGAAGGTGTTCATCAATCCGCTGGTGGAAGGCAATATAAGGCGGTGCTTGCTTTCCCAGACTTCACTCGGCAATTCACTATCACTACAGATGGGATTGAGTATGCATTGGGAGCGGTGTTGTCTCAGGATGGTAAAGGTGGAGACCGCCCAGTGGCATATGCCAGTAGGCGCCTAACAGAGACGGAGACTAGATACAGCGCACTGGAACGAGAGCTCTTGGGAATAGTGTGGTCTGTTGACCACTTTAGGCCCTATGTATTTGACAGAAGGTTTAGGATACACACTGACCATAGGCCTCTTCAATGGGTGGGGAAGTTGAAGGAATCTTCGGCTAGGATTACGCGTTGAAAGGAGCTCCTGGCACAATATAACTTAGAAATAATCTATAAGCCAGGAAAAGATAATGTTGTAGCCGATTGGTTGTCTCGAGCAATTACTGTAAATGCAGTAGAAGAGGAGGCCGGAGAACCGTCTAGACAATTCCTGCGGGAGTGGGCACCGGGAGAGGAAGAAGAACAGAATGTGGCGGAGGAAGAGGATAGGGAGGAATCTTCGTCAAACGAGAGCTCGGATGAAGGAAGACCAGCAGATATGGAGGAACTGGAGGACATAATAAACGACAAGAGGCGGCAGATTGTATGGAAGACGAGGACCACTGGATTGCTCAAAGTTGAGTGCAGCAATTATGGGAGGAGCAATATCACGACGATTTGGTCACAGCCAGGCGTGAAGAATGAACAGATCTGTAGAACCTTGAATAATGCCTCTAAGCCTGGAAAAAAGTGTCACCTGTACGTGGGAAATGAAACCGTTTGGGAGAAGATTAAGCGGCTATGGTGTGATGAGCGCATAGGAATGGACAGGACATTCGCCCGATGCAAGCTGATGGTGGAAACCGTTCAGGAAGACGAACGCCAGAGAGAAGTGACTGTCGCGTATCATCAGGGCAAGACCAATCATCGCGGAATCTCGGAGACCCTACAAGCATTGAAGAGAAGATACTTTTGGTGGGGGATGAAGAAGACTATCACAGAAGTTGTAGGAAACTGTGTAGTTTTTCAACGCACAAAGCATGACAGACATCCACCAAAAGGCAGACAAGAAGAGACCCCTACCGCAGATGCTCAATGATTTACAGGTTGACACTTTCACGTCGAGAGGATTTAAATGGATAACCATAATTGATCTCTTCAGTAAGGCGGAAATGGCGCACCAGGTTCAGGAAAAGTCGTCGAAAGCAGTCCTGGCAGCTCTCCGAATGTGGTTTCAGTTTTACGGAGTTCCGGAGTGCATCTCTTCAGATTCAGGCAGAGAATTCGACAATGCCATGATACGAAATGAAATGAAGGACCTTGACGTAATATGGCATCTCAACACACCAGGGCACCCTAAGTAGTAGTACATGAGACATAGAGTACATGAGACATAGAGCGGTTTCATGGCACATTGAGTGACCATCTTCGACTATGTCAGGTTGACCAGGGACTGGAACCGGACGTGGCAATGCCTAAGGCGATTGTGGCATACAATCATTCTGTACATACAGTTACGGGGTTTTCGCCATTTGAGGTCCTCTTTGGGCTTCGAGGACACCAGCGGGACTATAAGGGCACGGCAGCAGACGGAGAAAAAATACACAACAACCATGTTGCTCCAAGAAAGTTATGAGAAAGGCCCGGGGAAGAATAGGAAAGGGAAAATCCAGGAGGGTAACTAAGGAGAATTTAAAGGTCACAGGTATAACGGGAGCAATCAAAATCGGGACGATCGTATATAGGAGTACACCAGAAGAAGATTAAGCTGACCCAGACTGAGACCAGGAGGGCTGGACCAGGCTGGTAACTGCAGGAGGCACCCAGACAGATGTGCACCAGAAGGGCCTACCAAACGGATGAAGATCATTGGGAGCAGTGGCATACCCACCCCAGCGCGCACTACCCCACTGCTCCCGCACCCCGCATGCCAGAAATGGCAAGGGAGGGGGATTAAAAAAAAAGAAAAGATCGTATATAGGAAGTTGGGATCTAACAGGGGTAAAGAGATACAGCGATACGAGGGTCCATTCAGGGTGATTATTATAAGGGAACACAATGTTGTTACAATAGAAAGTATCAGAGAACCCAAGAAGATGAGAACTGTCCATATTAAAGAATTAAAATTTCCAGCAATGACAATATAAAAACTGAAGTGTTCTCTTACTAGATTGTATTACAGAAAATTTAGTTACTTATTCTATTTATTGTTTTATTTTAAGATTGTTATTGATTTTTGTAAATATCGTCTCTTTCATGCTATGTTTTTGTTTTTTGTAAATATTGTCTCATTCATGCTATGTTTTGTTTTTTGTAAATAATTTATTTTTCATTCTAACTTGTTCTATTATTAGGTTTAAATTATGTATTTAGCGTTTATTAAGAGAACTTGTGAGTTTTTTCAATGATATGTATACAGGATTTATTATTATTGTAAATAATTTTTCTTTATTGTTCTTGTTTTCTATGTTATTATATTATATAGTATTAGTTTACGAGGATTGTTCGTAACACTCATCTGCAAGCAGTAGCTGCTAAAATACATTTAAATATCACCTTTTCAGTATGGAAATAATAAAAATTGTAGTATGTAATAGAAACCCAGCATCTCTTGGACATATGTAGTCAGTTACCCCGCCCTGTTCCCCTTGTCGGAGACATGAATGGCCACCACCCTCAAGGGGTTCAAAAGATCTAAATGCACGAGGAAAAATGATTGAAAACTTTATAGAACTATCCGATCTACTCCTTCCAAATAGTACCCAACCAACTTATCTCAGCTCTAGTTATAGAACATTTTCAGCTAGTGACTTATCTTTCTGCAGCTCCACGCTATACAATAATCTAGACTGGACCTTTCTTCCCGATTTACACAGTAGTGACCACTTTCCAATATTAATAAAACTCGCAAATTTAAATCCTATATACCGAAACCCCGATGGTTCCTAGACAAAGCTGATTGGCTTCAGTATACGTTCTCTATTATTGTATAGGGCCTCCTTGTGATATGAGTGTTGAGGAGGGGTGTGAGGCAATCAATGACACCATCTTACAAGTGGCTAAACCATTAATACTGATGACATGTGGGTTGCCTAAAAGACTATCTGTCCCATGGTTTAATGACGAGTGCAAGGAAGCCATTAACAATCGTCATTTTCAAACATCGATGTATTTTAGGTAATGTATTGTAAGTAACGATATTTTAAAACATCGATGTTTTTTGAAGTCCATGTCGGATTCTTTGTTAAAAAAAAACTTCTGACAGGCCGAAAATGCGTGATCGTTGGAACAGACCTTATGTTACTCAAATGGATGTTCAAAAACATCGATGTATTTTCGATAATATATTGTAAGCAACGATATTTTAAAAACATCGATGTTTTTTGGATAATGTATTGTAAGCAACGATATTTTAAAACACTGATGTTTTTTTGGAGTCCATGTTCTATTGGTTGATTGAAAAAGCACTTCTGACTGGCCAGGGCATGCGTATGTTACTGAAATGGTTAAAAAAACATCGATGTTTTAGTATTGAACATCCATGTTTTAAAACATCGATGTTTTTTTATCGATGTCGCATCTCTAATCAATACAGTGCCTGCCATTGGAAGCGTAGGTTGTTCCTGCTAGTCTTGCTGCTGACGTCACCAACGGTTTTCTGAAAACTGCTGAGTCATTGCCACGTGGGGTTTTTTAGCTTCCCCTCACTATGTGAGGGCGCGTGAGTAAACAGTTTCTCTTTAAAGGTTTTTAAATCTATTATTTTAAACCTAGTTTTTAAGTACCATATATTAAGTTTATCTTTTATTTAAGTTTTTATTTTATTCTAACATGACGAATCCAACTGCAATGGTTGTCGACAATAATACAGACAAAACAAAACAGACATCTCCCAACCCCCCTAGGCGTTGTAAGAGACGTCGAATCACCACCACTGATGAGCAAGGCTTTACAGAGCCAAAAATTACTGCCCGGGTTGATACTCGACCCCAACCACCAACGAAACTCGACAATTCATTCGACGGACTCTCTGAAACCAATATTACAGATAACCCACACACACCCACTACAAGCACCACAACTACAAAACAAGTTAGACCACCACCTATAGTAATTAATCCACCAGTATCGGCGGTACAATTGCAGGATGCCTTTAAACAGGCTAACATTCTAAATTTTAGTATCCGTTCCTCAAAAGAGGAAAACAAAATTTTAACCAACACTAAACAAGACTACGACAAAGTCCTTCGCTATTTAGAGGCCATAGAAAACGTATATTACTATACGTACGCTCCACGGGGTACCAAACCTCTTAAAAAATTCATTATCAAAGGGTTTGACCTTAATCAGATTCAATTAACGAAGCATTCTCGGAACGCCTTTTTGGCTTCCGTCAATTGCATAGAATCCAAAAGACAAATGCCACTGGGCAAAAAACAGATCTGACGCATATTATCGTCACAACTGAACACACAACCACATTAGAAGATATTAAAAAAGTGGGTCTCATAGACCACATGATATACTCATTTGAAAAAATGAGAAACATCGGTGGCCCCAAGCAATGTTATAATTGCTAGGAATTTGGCCACACCCAAAATTACTGCGGCAGAATGACAATCTGCGTCCGCTGCGGGGAAAACCACCCCATAAAGGAATACCCGAGAAGCACCCCACCAAAGTGCTCACTGTGACGAGGATCATGTATCCTCACATACAAAATGTACAAAAAGGGCTGACAAGATCAAAATCTTGCAAGCCAAGAGAGAAACCATTAGGCCCTCCACCACAAACACCCAAGAGGCTCCTCAACCTCAACAAAAAAATCAGACCCCTCCTCTTATGCGGGGAGAATTATATACGGCCCTCCTCCACCAGCAACCCAACCACCGTCTTCGGAACCGGCGTGGATTTCCAACTTCATGACAATGTTCCAGGACATGAATACTATGTTCACAACATTGATGAGCACACTTAACCTTGTGCTTCAAAACACACTCCCAAGGAACAATGGTTAGACATTGCATAATTAATTATAACATAACAGGGCTTATGAAACAAAAACTTGAGCTAGAAACCCATGGCCTCTTGTAGGCCATCCATAGTCGCACTTACGGACACAAGACTTAGCAACTACACACAGACATACTTCCGCGGGTACACTACTTACAAACTTGACTCCCCTATACACGGCGGCATCGCACTACTGGTGCGTCATGACGTCCCATCCAGACTCATTAACGGTTCCACACTTCACGACAACAAACACACAGCCATTACAATACAAGTAAGACTAGAACACTCCTACAAAATCACCTGCGTCTACCGAAGCCCCAGTGCCAAACCGAACACACTCAAGACCTTTCTCTGTGACATCGAGATCGACAGACAACACATCATACTAGGTGACCTAAACGCCAAACACCACTCATGGAACTGCGCAAAAGGCAATGAACTAGGAAAGTACCAGACTAAAACAAAATACACAATAATACATCCTGATGCACACACCTACAAACAAACATCAAACCCCTCATACACATCTACACTTGACCTACTTCTCACGCAACAACCACACAGATTCACTAACTGCACTACACTAGAGTTTAGTGACAATGACCACCTACCAGTACTTTATCAGTTAGGCAAACACACAACACCAACCCCACCTACAGACATCAAATACAACTTTCGACAAGCCGACTAGAACTCTACAAAACACACGTATACGACAACATACCCAACATTACAACACTCAACTCACTACAAGACATAAGTATGGCCATTGACATTCTACAACAAACCATACGAGACGCTCCAAACACATCAATACCCACATTCACACCCACACCAATACACCTACGCACACCACCACAACACATACTCACTCTCATAAAACAACGCAATAACATCAAAAACTGCTGGTACAGGACTAAAGACCAGACCTACAGACCGATCATAAACATCCCTTATGTCGCAGTGGAAAACGTCCCTATGGCATGAACAACTACGCCGCACACACTACGATCCCAAAAACTTCTGGAAACTAATCCGAAGTCATAACACCAAATCGAAATCGGTGAAACTCCATCGAGGCGATGAGCTCCTCACTCCCGCAGATCAGGCAGACGTTCTATCTGACTACTACCTACAACGTGACAATGCACGCACCGTCTCTGTATACCACCACCAACCCCAGACCGAAAACACACAAAATACCATTTTCTCAACATATAATGCAACACTGAGGAAAACAAAGGGAAACCAGTCCACAGGAAAGGACAACATATCGTATGTCCTACTCAAACAGCTCCCCAGAAAAGCCCAAATGTTTCTCCTTAACATATATAACTCCTGCTCTCGCCTCAGATATTTCCCAATGGAGTGGAAACATGCTATCGTTGTTCCACTCCTCAAGCCCAGAAAACGAGGAGCGGTAGACTAGGAGAGTTTGCCGTTTGAGTTTGAACCTCTTTTGTTTGCCGACGATCTGGCAATTTTTTGTCGATCTGGAAGTATTCACAACATCCAACTTAAATTACAGAATGCAATAAACAGGATCAAACATTAGTCATACACTACCGACATTCAATTCTCCGTCGAAAAAACAAGATACCTCCACTTCAGTAGAAAACGAAACACACCTCGGTCACCTGATCTATTCTAGGTAACTCCCATATACCATACGCAGATTACCATAGATTTCTAGGTTTAACATTTGACAAAAGACTGACGTGGTAACATCATGTCTGTACACTAAAAACGAACTGTACTAAAAAACTAAACATTCTTCGCTCACTAAGCTGCACTTTCTGGGGTGCATATAGAACTAGCTTACTAAAACTTTATACGGCGTTAATACGTTCAAAAATGGACTACGGATCATTCGTCTACGGCTCGGCTCGTTCCCAAGTATTTGCTAAGTTGAATACAATCCATCATGCTGGAATCCGAATCTCGACCGGAACATTTCGAACAAGGCCTATTTTTAGCCTATGCGCTGAATCCGGACAATCACCTCTTTTGTTTAGAAGATTAAAATTAGCCATAGGCTACACTTCAAAATTGTATCCACAGACAGAATATCCGACCCACAAATATATATTCAATGCTAAGTTTTCGATTTTTTTCAAGAAAAAAGCTGTCAGAAAAAATCTCCTCGACCATCTCTTTTCTTACAACCTTAAAAATTAATCCATCAGAAAATGACCATCCACCCTGGAGCCATCAACAACCTAAAACTATTTTATAACTCTCGAAATACAGTAAACACTGAACTGTCTCTATATAAAGCTCATTTTTCTCGCCTTATCCAAAACATGCCGACAGCATTTACAATCTTCACAGACGGATCTAAGTCAGAACAGTCAACAGCATCAGCTTTCGTTACCAACAATTCTACGCATAAAATTAAACTACACAAGTTATGTGACATATTCACAGCTGAACTAAATGCAATAGCAGCAGCATTATATTCCTGTTTGTCTTCGACCTAAAACAATATCATAATAGTATCAGATTCACTAAGCTCGCTAAAAGCCATAGATTACATGTATCCGAAACACCCCAAAATTTCTGAGATCCATTACTATCTAACTACCGTAGTAAATCTAAGCATATCAGTACAATTTATGTGGGTTCCGAGCCACATGGGAATCACAGGAAACGAACAGGCTGATCGAGCTGCTAGAGAAGCACTCACGCTACTGGGACACGCGGCAAAGTCGTTTTAACTCAGCGGAGATGAGCGGACCCCTTATAAGGGAAATTACAGATGAGTGGCAGTCGAGGGAATGTGGAACGAGAGCCCCGCGAGTAAGCTGAAAACTATAAAGAAGGAAGCTGGACCCTGGAGTACCTCCAGCCGCAGATGTCGTAGAGAGGAAGTTGTGCTCACTAGACTGAGAATAGGACACACAAGACTCTCTCATTTTTTTTTTTTAGGAGGGTCGGTGGAAATCTTCAAAAGACCTATCCGTGTGTGGGATTCTTACCCACTAAAACCACCGCCCTACACCTGTTTCTCACTGGGAAGTTTTACGCCGTTAAACAAAACAAAACAGAACAGAACAATGCAGCCCTGATCTAAATTCAACAAACAGAATAACAATACAGTACCTTTTGGCTTTTTCAGCCCAATTTGTATCATGTACCATATGTGCAATGTTTCTCCAGCAGAATAATTTCACTTTATATAGTCCACCCATATTATTCACGTGTGTCATTTCATATGCATTGTACCCTTAAAAAGGAATATTAATGTATATTGTATCTAATTATGCTGCCCCACTCCAGATAGCAGTTCATGTGACAGCCTTCCTGTGTCTGTTTTCTGTTCAACATTTATTTCTACTAAAGAACCGTCCTTGACGGCGCTTGTCATTGTTTGGAAAATTATCAGCTGGGTATATCAGAATGATCAAAGATTTTGGCGAGGTTTACGGCTGCTGATATGGAATTCACTGCATTCCAAGTTTCCACGCTTGTAAATATTCCATCCTTTAATACAAGGGCCATCCCCTCTCTTGTGATCCCTACGTATACATCTCACCATATTATAGCGAGGTTATTCTACTTACTTACCTCAATTAAACCCAGAATTTGCATCCTATAATTCTTCAACTTCTCATTCAGTTTCAATTTCATTCCCGAAAGTGATAGTATGTTTCATATATCTCAAGTACATTTTCTATATTAAGATAATTAAATGATCCATATAAAGAAAGGAGTTAGTTGACCAACAGGGCGATGGGGAGATGGAGTTGCTAGAGAAGCTAAGCTTCGGCAATTGGAGAACAGAAGTCACAGGACCTACATAAGGTCTTTCATGACTTTTCATGAGTGCCATTAATACAAGAAAGTTTTTGTAAAAGGAACATAAAAATCGCGAATGGTAATTGTTTACCTCAGCTCCCCCAAAAGGGCGAAAGTCCATTTTTTTCGAGACGAGAGTGTACTGGCAGTCACGAGCGGAGCCGACTATGGACGACTTAGGGTAGGTTACGAAATTAACCACCCTTCAAGAGGGAAAATTTCTGTCCCTGCACATTTACTCTTATCTCCCTTTGTTAAAGGTTAGCTTATAAAACACCACAATTTTCGGCATCAGTTGCTATTACTCCTTCTGACTTATAAATATTTTATAATATATACGTTTACCTACTTCTTCTAACTTATAAATATTTATTATACGTTAGAAGAACTAAATTATAATACTTAGACTCTGTAACCTGAAAATAGTTCAGAAGCATTTATTTGCTATGGAATATTTTTAATAAGAATAGAAAATCGTTTAATAATTAGTTAGGAATACAATTTCCATTTTATTATAGGATTGTTAATAAATATATTTTTTTAAAACAATTTTACACAGGAATTGATTAAAATTTAACATTAATTCATTCCCTGTGGATGATACTCGGTCGCTATACGTACATGCAATGGGACTGGTCCGAATCAACCTTGGTTCAATGGGGCATGGTGGGAGTTCAGCTAGCAAGTTATAATTGTTTACCAGATGGACACAAATTGTTTATACTTCTAGTAATGTGATAGATAGCTTACGATAACTCACCAATATTATTTTAGAAAAAGATAAAGAGCATTTTAGAGAAATATAAAGACTATTAAGCGACACTTTTAATCGATGAACATATAGAAACAACCCTAAGGACATTGTTATTAACTGGCACTCGCACTAGATGGCACCAAATCAAAAGCAATTCAAAAATCAAATAGATAATGTCTGTACTCAATGATACAACCTGCCTTTCACTATAACAAATAGGCTGTAAAAAAGGAGCTGACCTTTCCACAGCAAGTACATATGAAATCCACAATGATATGTTGCTAAAGCTGCATATATAGGGTTTTGGAAAATTTATTTTTAAGCGGCTAACCTGGAAATTGGAAAGAAAATAAGCTAATTCCAGAAGCATAAAGAGTATTCAGATCAGTGACAATGGTACATGTAAATCAGACTTTATCAGTTTTGTTTATGCATTGGGTAATCTTAAACAGCTTTCTGCCTCAGAAATGGTCCATCATTCATATACCCCTGTTAATACAGGTGTCTTCAAAACTAGCCCTGTAAATAGTATATGTGTAGAAGCTGGTCTAGCAGTTAAAAGAAATCATTTAGCATAGGGTTATATCGGAAGGCTAACATTAAATATTAAAAACCCAGCATGGAAACATATTTTCCAACTAAAATTGAATTTTGAAAATTGAAGAAAACCAAGACTACCTGCACCAAGAGCGAGAAAATATTGTATATATCCAATGCTTTGGAACAAAACCCAATCAGTTTAACTAACCTTCTTTTTAAAGGATTTTATGTTTATATCTATGTTATCATCAAGTTTGAATTACCAACACCTCATCAGATTTATATAATTACCTAAAATACCAAGCAAAAATGATCTAAGGTCTATGTTTGAAAAACCAACGAGGTCCATTTTTTCGAGACGAGAATGTACTGGCGGTCCCAAGCGGAGGCTACTATGGACGACTTAGGGTAGGTTACGAAATTAACCACCTTCCAAGAGGGAAAACTTCTTGCACATTTACTCTTATCTCCCTTTGTTAAAGGTTAGCTTATAATATACCACAATTTTCGGCAGCAGTTGCTATTACTTCTTCTGACTTATAAATATTTTATAATATATATGTTTACTTACTTCTTCTAACTTATAAATATTTATTATACGTTAGAAGAACTAAATTATAATACTTAGACTCTGTAACCTGAAAATAGATCAGAAGCATTTATTTGATATGGTATATTTTTAATAAGAAAAGATATTCGTTTAATAGTTCATCTGACTAGAATAATAAGGTTCTCTTGAGCTGTAAATTAATGAGAATAAGAAAATTGTTTAATGGTTAATCTGAATATAATAATAAGGGTCACTTGAGCTGTAAATTAACAACAATAACAAAAACTTTTTATTACAAAATCGTGAGATACTTTTTTTTAAATCTTTTTATTTATGCCCGCACCTGTCAAATACAAAATTGAAAAACAGCGGGCTACCTGACTGTTATATTAATCAAACAATAGCATATTAGTTCACACCTAACCATCTTCTCCTCAGATATATTATACAGGGTCAACCATCTTCTCATACTTTTATATTTTATATTTGTTAAAGAGGGAAAATATAAAGGGAATAAGTATGGGTTTAAAGGATAAAATTGTATTTAGATATATGGATAAATAACGCAGACAAAATGTATAAAAAAAAAAAAAAAGGATGAAAAATTAATGAAAATGTATAAACGAAAATTCATAAGTAAAAAGAAAATCAAAACAAGAGGATAACTTTAATGATTTTTCCCAATTTATTTATACCAGATAACCCAGTAACACACAAAAATAAACAAAGGAATAGCATTAACCCAGTACTAAGCTTCTATTTTGTGTTATTGTCTCCAACTGGATATTAGCAAAGGGTTAATCTGAAGTAAATATGTGTTCTGGAAAATATCTTCATCCAATTGAAGTTTATTGAAAAAAGGAGTGTGCCAACACATTTTTCACCCACTGTATAATTGAGCCTTAATACCATTTCAACCTTATCCTTTCCCATGAGGTACTCTCTGCAGCGAGTTTCATACTTACTGCTGTTTACTTTGTTGATATACTTACTGGCACCTAAAATTTCATAATTATGCAAGGAACTCATAAGATAAAATAAAAACAATATAGTGAAAATTAATTAAAACAATTTCACACGCCCCATGGTAAATTTAAAATTACATATCACACACTGATTTACAATATGCATATTAGTTAAATAACTTCTCTGTTCATCATCATTCTAAACGACTTTTTAAAGAAATACAAGAGAAAGAGAATAAAATCATTACTTAATTTATATGATACCCTTATTTCGCAATAATAAGGTTAATTTTATTAAATAATAGATTTACTTTGTTTAAATTTATTCTTTTGAATTCTTTTCTATTATATACAATAGTCAGTGCTGAACAATACATCGCCGATTTACTTGAATCGTGGCACATCTAACAGACAAACAAGTTTTGGTTTTATTTTGGAGTGAACGTATTCCAAATATATTGGAGTAAACAGGGGTTTCTTTCTCTACTGCAGCCCCTCTGTTTACTGTTCCAGAGATAGCAGGAGTGTCAAAAAGTAACACAGCCTGAGGTACAATCTATAGCAGCGGTTCTAAGCCACAGGTGTTAAAAAACACTTTCTTAAAATATTTTTAAAAAAGTATATTAAGTTATACCGAGTTGTGGCCAACATTATTTGAATGGGAACTATTCCCAGTGACAAATAAATTTGTATGAATCCAACCTGGGCCCTGTTTAATAATGAAAGCTAATAGTATTGGTTCATGATTACAAGTATACAAACTGCTTAGTACTGACACTAATACTTTTTTTTTCATAATAGTGATGACTATTAGTGATATTACAGGAGTTAAAAAGTCTTAAAGTACAAGTTACTATTGTACAAGTCAGTGGAATAGTATTAAATTAAATCTACAAGACTAATTTTATAGGTTTTACTTTATTATGAAACAGAGGCCCTGGTTTTCACTAGACAGTGTAGATTAATATTAACTTGATAAAAAAAAAGAAGGAATAAATATAACTGAAGATTTCCTGCTTAATATAATCAGATAAGGTAAAACTCAACTTTTAGGAGGAATTAATTTATCACATTTTATTTTCAGCACTTGGAAGATAATCAACTTTTCATAATAAGTCAGATAACAGACACAACATATGATACAGTTCGTGATGCGATGAGCGGTGGTCACTGGGTATATTTGAAGGTATTTTATATTAATGCTGTTTTTTATTTAATCAATCATGACATAAAAAAGTATATAGTCCTTTCATCAAAATCTGTTATAAAACTAAATTATTAAGAAAAAAAATTAAAAATTTATAATACAATTTTTTTTGTTAAGACATGTAACAATTAAGGATTTATCTATTCATTGATTATACGTCCACTTCAACTGAAGTTTTTTTTTGGCAAATTAAAATTCTACAATGAAAAATGATTCAATTTATTTCAAAATTTAAATTTTCCCCTTCCTAATTGTTGTTATTGATCGATATTTTCAATAAAATTTAATTTATTTACATTAGATAATCCCTTAATATATTTTTAATGATATTCTTCGAAAAGTAAATTCATCCACTTTTGATAGAAAACTCCTCAATCAGTTGCAGATAGAATCTTCTAATTTAAACTTAAATTTCAGTTTAATTACCTGAGATAGGCCTAATAATCAGTAATTTTTATTATATGAGTTTTCAGAATGATCTTATTCCTAAATATATGTATAAATGATTAATTAACCATAGCTGCATTAAAGCAATCAGGAATTCACTTTTATTATTGTTAATCAGGCCATTTAAAAACAAAAAGAGCATATAATATATTCTATAATTTATAATGTTGTTGTTCATTGTTGCTTAAAGGGGTAAAGCCCTCTGGTCATCAACGCCTATGGCATGATAAAAGTAAAAAAAAAATAATAAAAAAAATAAATA
>NW_027112337.1:356740-364016 GCF_000696795.3 Halyomorpha halys | reverse complement strand
ATCGAAGAGGAGTTATAATTTATAAAGAAGGCGATGTGCTTTTAAAAATTCAAACACTCGTGTAATTTTAGCTTCCTCATCTGCGAGAGCTTCGGATAAATTTGGGGTCAGTCGTATCCTGTTTATTGTTGGCAAATAGTGAGTACACTCTTCAAAAATATGTCTAATCGTAAGAATGGACCGACAATATTTGCACGTTGGAGGTGGCAGTTTTCTGATCAGGTGATAATTTATATGTTATTTTATTATTGACTGGCTTCTAAGGATCTAGATAGATCTGATTTCTCGGACAAATGTTTTTTTGATTTTTTATCAATTTTTCGATACATTCATCAAGTACTGTAAATGTTCCCCTCTATTTTCTTTGAGATTACTCTTATTTTTATGTTTTAATGATAAACTATGACTACATTAAAGCAATCAGGAATTCACTTTTATTATTGTTAATCAGGCCATTTAAAAACAAATAAACACCCAAAATATTGTTGAATTTTAATTATTTTATCTATCAGAAATTTTATTATTAGTATAATCCAAGAATTTCCATTATTTAGGTCAATTACCTCAGACATTTTCATTACTTTTTATCATGATATATCAAAATTATTCTTTATTATAATATATCAGAAAAGTATCTTTTGGTGCCATGATGTCCTTAATAAAAGGAGAAGAAATCTAAGATATGAATCTGTATTATTAATTAGGAAGAGAAATATATAAATTTAGAATTAAATATTGTAGCATAAATGTATTAGAGTAATTTGTCAGTATTTTTTAAAAATAAGTAATTATAATAATATATTATAATGAAAAATAATAATTTGTCAATACATTTTTAAATAGCAATGAATATTGTGCTGGACACCGAAAGCTACTGTTATTATATTACTGATATTATAATAAAAATAATTCTGATACATTAAAATCAACATTAATGAATCTGTCTGAGATCATTGACCTAAATAATAAAAATTGTTGGTAAATACAAATAATAAAACTCCTGATAGATAAAATAAGTAAAATTTAACAATATTTTGGGTGTTTTAATTTGTTTTTTAATTGACTGATTAACAATAATAAAATTGAATTCCTGATTGCTTTAATGTAGTCATAGTTTATCATTAAAACATAAAAATAAGAGTAATCTCAAAGAAAATAGAGGGGAACATTTACAGTACTTGATGAATGTATCGAAAAATTGATGAAAAATCAAAAAAACATTTGTCCGAGAACTCAGATCTATCTAGATCCTTAGAAGCCAGTCAATAATAAAATAACATATAAATTATCACCTGATCAGAAAACTGCTACCTCCAACGTGCAAATATTGTCGGTCCATTCTTACGATTAGACATATTTTTGAAGAGTGTACTCACTATTTGCCAACAATAAACAGGATACGACTGACCCCTAATTTATCCGAAGCTCTCGCAGATGAGGAAGCTAAAATTACACGAGTGTTTGAATTTTTAAAAGCACATCGCCTTCTTTATAAATTACAACTCCTCTTCGATTTTTATTTTTTTTTTTATTTTTATATTTTTTTTTTTTTACTTTTATCATGCCATAGGCGTTGATGACCTGAGGGTTTTACCCCTTTAAGCAACAATCAACAACAACATTATAAATTATAGAATATATTATATGCTCAAAAAATTTTTTTTTCACCTAACATAAAAACGATGCTTTTTTTTAATTCCAACCTATAATAAATTAAACAAGAGTAAATTTCCTAGATTTTGGTTACAACGAGAGCTAAACGCGGACTATGAAGAGATCTCGATGGAATATTTTAGAGAAATTCCGAAAATTTGCTTATTTATTTTTATTTTTACTGTGGTTATCAGTAATTTAAACTTTGCACCCTCTATTATTTTGGGAAGTATTAAAAAAAATCAAAACAAAATTGATTTAAAAATGTTTTCCTCCAAAGTTTAAAACAAATCCCTATTCGAATATCTTCTAATAAACTAAATAACAGTAAATTATAATCTTCATCCTACTGATCAATTCAGTTTTTCAGTTCTGAAAAAATCAGAAATTATGAGTAATGATAAGAAAGTGATAATAGTGTTAAGTTGATCTGTAATTAAAAGTTTTAAAATTAATTAAATAGTGACAAAATAGGGTGATTTGGTTAATATCAATGACCTGGGCAGAATAGTCTGCAAATGGTTCTTAAATAATTGGATGTAAGGTGTAAATTTATATTTAAGATTATCCTTGAGAATAGACTCTTGAAGAAATAATAGAAAATAATGTGAGACTTAACCTGGATACTAATTAATTTATTTAAACAATAAAAGTCCTGTCTTGAGAAGTTGATAATATATAAAAAACACTCATTTAAATCAAAATAGTTGATCATTTATTCTTGTTTAATTTAATTTAATAGAGTTTTTGTTTTAGCTTAAACAATTACTTCGTTAAATGAAAACTACCTTTCATTTAGTAATGAAAATTTGTAATACTTATAAGCTTACTTCATATTTATACAATGGTTATAATATTACTTCATAATTTATTACATAAATTACAATAACGGTTTCATATGAGTCATATATTTATCAAAGTAGCTTATGTTTATTTTTATTATTCCTCAGAACGTTCACCATATGAACATCAAGTTATTTAACTCATTGGCTCAAACAATAATGTCAACAAAGCCTGAAACGATCAAAGAATCCTTTAGATTTTGGATTTCATCTGAAGAAGTTAAAGCATTCCCGAAATTTATAGCCCGACAAGCTGCGAAAATGTGTATTCACAGTTTCTCTGGAATGAAGGTAAGCATATTGTTATACTATAGACACATCACTACAATTACACACAATTTACATTAAAATTTAAAGTGATAGTTCTATTATTATTATCTGTGGTAGTTATTATAATTATAATAGGTATTATAATCAGTTTTTTTTTCTTCAGAATTTGATATTATTGTCAGATAATATCAATTAGAAATCAGGAGATTCAGTATATGCTGTTGATATTGTTTTTTAATGGGTCCTCCATGCAGGTGTATTGGTAATAAATTGGTGAGGCAAGAGACATGAGCTCAGACCTGCAAAAGTCCAGGAAAATTTAAATCGAATAAACAGTGTGGGTTCCAAGATCGGGAGGCCCTGTTCTGGAAGCTATGGTGGACTCCGTGATGTCTGCGAATGCTGCTGCAGATGACGGAAAAAAGTAAAAATGAGGAAGGCATTATATTGGGCAAGGCGTTATCAATGGATAATGTCTTCCCAAGATTTACTCCGTTTCCGCGGACAAATGAGGAGACGAAATTAAAACAGGACAAACAAGATCCTCCCCCGCAAACAATTGATAAGGTTTGTCCAATCTGTGGGCTAGCTTTTAGGGTGATAGAGATCTTAGGACCCATATAGCAAAAACGCATCCTGGGAGGCAAACAACAAAAAAAAATAAAGGGCTTACTTAATATTACAAGAGATCAGGAAGTCGGAGAGGGAGAGATGGAACATATGAAATCAGAAATAAGTAAATGATCGGTTATCTTTCATGATACTTTGAAAGGAAAATAATTCAACTCTGCGGATTTCGACAAAGCAGTAGGCGGATTTTTGAATATTCTTAAAAATAAACTGCCAGGCCCACAACACCCTGCCATTAAATTCTACAAGGGAAGAAGAAAGAATAAGACCGAAATGGCCTACAAGGATGCGGGGAAGGTATCGATCGAATCCGCAGAGAGCTAATAAGGCAGATAGGAACCGTCGGCAGGAGCAATACCACTATGAGTTATCTTAATAGAATTAATTCAATCGAAGGAAAAAAGTGGTATAGAGCATAATGAACACCGATGCTCACTGAAGCATTTTAGAACCCTCTTTGAAATAGAGAATCTCTGCAAAGGTGCGGATTACGAGAAATGCGCCCCAATGTCAAATTTGACGTTCATTGATGTTCAGATCAAGTTGACATCATGTGACTCATCGCCGGGGCTGGATGGTGTGTTGTTCCGCACAATAAAACACTTTAATGTAACACACTTCATTAAGTACATTATGGAGAACATGCTGAAGGTGAGGAATGTACCAGAGCCTTTACGCCAGGGGCACACAATATTAGTCTACAAGGGAAAAGGAGACTCAAAACGTATTTCCTCCGGGAGGCCAATAACAATATACTCTATTGTGCGCAATATACTTATTGAAAAGGTTCTTGATTCTGAATTGAGGAAGCTGATCACCTTCAGCAAAAATCAAAGGGGCTTCATTAAAGGTCTCCCGGAAACGCATGTAAGCGTCAGAATCATCGAAGCAGTAATAAAATATGCTAAGAATAGAAAAAAAAAGATTGTGCAGTGGTTTTTCTCGACGTTGTTGGCGCTTTTGACATCGTTGGTCATCTACAAATAGTGAGCTCACTGGAGTCGAAAGGCGTGTCGCCTGACCTCACAAAGGTGATTGCGGCTTTCCTAACCACAAAAAAAATCAAAATAAATATAGGAATCCACACTACTAGCTAGATCAGTGTCTTGCGGGATGTGCCTCAGGGTGGGCCCTTGTCGCCTTAGCTGTTCAACCTGGCCATCGACCATTTGTACTGCGAGCTCAGTGATCAGGATTTCTCTAGTAAATTCAAGCAAAGGCAAACACCATCAAATATTTGGGATGTAAATCCTCGGGAGGGCTAGTATTTGGAGAAGAGGTGGTGACGAAGCTTAATAATAGTTTAGATAAATTAGTGAGCTCATGTTTGCTAAAGCCCGAACAAAAGATTAACGTTGTCAATCATAACTTGTTCCCGGGCCTTACTTACCCTCTCCAGACTGCGCCCCTTACGAAAATACGTCCTGCAATATTGGAGGCTATTGATACCAATATCCGCAAGAGTATTAGTATAAGAGTGGACAGCACGGAGCAGTTGGGTCCATCTGTCGCAAATTATATATTTATAATTTTTTTTTAAATTTAAGTGTTTCTTTGTATAAACTGATCTACTGTGAAGACTATTATGTGTCCTTGGTTTGACTCCACATTGCTGATTTACATAATATCCAGTACCATATACGCTACTTGTTGCTAAATAGTTTTTTTTTATTGAAATGAAGAATATATTGGTACATAATTGAGTGTTATCATTGCTACTCTGATAAATTATTACATTTACACATCGGTTATGATGACGGGCCATAACATTGAGTGTCTTAACCTGTGAACATCTTTTATTCATTTGATTCGCCTTTAAATATCATATACTATCAGAATCCATAAACCTGAGGTTCCTCGAGATTGCTGGTACTCCGGCCAGAACGCCGGCAAAAGCTTCCCCTCTCTTGATGGAGACATCCAACTATATAAATAATAGAAATTTCAAATACTTTTTATATACATATAAATAATTTGTTTTTCGACTAACTCTACAAACCTTGTAGATCTTGGGCCGTCCGAACCAGCCTTGGGCTAGTGCTTTCCAGTTTGCCGCATGCAACTCCTTCACATCTGTTAATTCCATCTTTCCTTCTGGTTTTTGTCCTCCCATATGATGTCTCTTGCTAACATAGCGGGATTCATTGTCGTGAAGAGGTGTCCTGATGGATTACTTCGAGCCACATGTTTCGTCAATCTGAAACTCCTTTTCTTCATATCATGAGATATTGACTGACCAATAGAGATGACTGTTAGTACATCTCCTCCATGGGTTATGGCTCTGATCCCAGATCGCTCCTGCAATCCAATATGTAGTCCGTCATACGAAGCCGTAAGTAACTATGTTATGACAGTCTGATTTTCTGAGGCTAGTTGTTGGTTTCGTAATAAGGTGTTCTTATGGGATCAGGTTATAAACCCTACAACCAACCACCAGCCTGGAGGACCAGGAGCTATGTCAGACATAGGAGTCGCTCACCTTCCCTGATTAAGGGGGGATGGGGAGGTGAGCAACTTTACTTTAAATATATATGCTTTTTATGTATATTGTTATATTTTTCATACAATGGCAAGCATAAAGCAAAGTTTCCTAAAATACACTTCATAAAATATTTAAATACATTATATTTTAGTTACTGATTTTTTTGAGTTACTATAATTAATACGAAATTATATATATATATATATATATATATATATATATATATATATATATATATATATAAAACACTGACGATGTTATTATTGTGTCAATTTCTTTTCAGAGCCACATGATTCGAACCTATACAGCTGCAATGAAAAACTATGAAGAATTATTAGATACGACAAAGAATAGAAACGCACAAAACTTCCGATGGCTAGTTTTTGCCATGTGTTATTTTCATGGATTAATTATTGAGCGGAATAAATTCGGAACTCTTGCAATAAATGTGCCTTATAGATTTGAAGATTTGGATTTCCTCACCAGTGTGAATCAGCTTGCTTGGTTTATAAGAGAGTATGGAGATGAAATCCCGTTTCGGGTAATAATGTCCTATTATTTATTTTTTTTTTTTGTTTTTTTTTATTCATAAGTTAAATAACTAAATTTTAACAGAATTATTACATGCGTGTCTATATAAATCTACATTTTTCAGTTGATATCTTATTTTTTTGCCGAATTAAACTACGGTGGAAGAATTGTCGACAAATGGGATATGGAGACTGTGAGAGCATTGCTGGGAGAATGTTTGGAACCAGCAGTCTTAAATAGCTATTACAGTTTTGACACAGAAACGTATTTCCATCAGGTATGTTTGTATCATTATTGATAGATATTTTTCACCTAAAGTAAAAATCGATAATAATAATTTCTTTTTGGAAACATACTATAATTAGTGAGGTAACATTGTTCGGGGCTAGAAGTAAAACTCGAAATAGATCTCCAAACAGAAAGCAGAGCGAAGAGAGAGGAGCAAAGAATAACTAGTATAGGATCTAAAGAATAGGTTCTTCTCAGCTCCAAAAAACAACTAGTTATGACCCTAGTCCAATGGAACAGTAACGGTATTAAAAGTCATTTTAATGATTTGAAGATATTAATTTCTGATGAAGATCCGTTCTGTTTAAGCTTACAAGAAACACACCTAAGGCCTTCAGATCAATTTACTCTTAAAGGTTTCAAAATTTATGGAACTTATTGCAATGAAAACTATGAACGTGCATGTAGAGGAGTAGCCATTGCCGTAAAAGACTCAATCTATTCCCACCCAGTAGAAATAGACTCCCCCCTCTAAGTAATAGCGGTTACAGTTCATTTAAACATTACCTTCACAATTTGCAGTATTTATCTCCCTCCAGATAACACCATAGAAATAGAACACCTCCTTCACATCCATAGA
>NW_027112337.1:333637-353170 GCF_000696795.3 Halyomorpha halys | reverse complement strand
TATAAATGAGAAATCAGGAATCTCAAGTCAGAACTCCCTCAATAGAGATGAATATAGGAAAAAATTAAGAACGATAAAGCTCCTTGTGGGTGCAAAGAGGTGAGAAGGAGGAGAGTATGGAGCGAGTAATAAAAAAGAGTGCAGTCTGTAAGAATGAAGAAAAGGTGGAAAGAAAGCAAAGGAGGGTAATGTGCGTGGAAAGTCGGGAACAAACGATATTCGCGTGGTCTATAAGGCCGTGTCCGGTCTAAAAAAAAAAAAAAATAGTAAGGTAACATTGTTGAGTTCACGTCTTCAGGGATCACAAGTCACAAGATAAAAATCAATGAGCACAATTATTCATCATATACTTACCTCTTAAAATCATGGGTGAAAGAATAAAAAAGATTCTTTTTAAGATTCCATTTTTCCTATTATAACTTACAGTTTACCATTTTAATAATCTCATAATGTTTATTGAAAATAAATCAATGAAGGCAATCATTTTAGAAGAGGTGATTAGTTATGTATTTTTGCCAGCAATTCCCGAAGGTTGATGCTCTCATAGCAAGCCTCTTATATTTTTGTATTATGGTGTGTGTTTATGTACAATAAATGAGTTTATTGATTCGATTTCCAATAATTTATTGTGATTATAGCTAATAAAAATTTAAAAAGTAATGATTGAATTTTATGAAGTAGCAATAAAATAGTGGGGGTATTTCTTGGATTGCTGAATTACATATCTTTCTTTAACCCAACGTTTCCGAATGGGATATATATTGATTATAGCTAATAAAAATTAAAAGTAATGATTGAATTTTATAAAGTAGCAATAAAATAGTGGGGCTATTTCTTGGAATGCGGAATTACATATCTTTGTTTAACCCAACGTTTCCGAATGGACTACATATATATAAAAGTGGGTTTTTTTTTAGTGTGGAAATCTTCAAAAGACACGGATAGGCCTGTACCTATCCATGTGTGGGATTTTTACCCACTAAAACTACCGCCCTACACCTGTTCATTCCTCTTCACGGGACCGCCGCTAGGTATTACTTCATGGAAGGAAATGGCTGAGTGCCGCCTCTTTTCTTACATGGTTTACACGTTTCTATGCTAGTCATGTCTTCAACCTCTTGAGGACGACTGTGGTGAATCTCTTTAATGCGTTCCAGTGCTGGTATGAAAGTAGCATATAGCTCACCACATTTTCTGGTGTGATGTGTCCTCCACTCACTCTCTCCAATTCACTTCTTTCTGCCCCAAAGCGAATGCTAGTAAAAAACACGTGCTCCACGGTTTCCTCGGCAGTGTGACATCCAGGGCATTCTGCGGTCCTGTCTCCAGTTTGAAGCGGTACTGGAAGGCTCTAAAGCATCCATGTCCAGTCAACAATTGGGTTACGTAAAAATCCAGCTCACCATGCTACCGGCCATACCATTTGCTGCTGCCACTGGTCGATGGTTATTTCTCGCTCTTCCTCTCTGGAAACGTGTAAGCGTCGTTCATAGTGCCTGCTTCTTTCTCAACAAGGAGTTCCATAGGCAGCATTTGGGCTATTACTCACACCGCTTCGTAGGAAACAGTTCGAAAAGCACTAACCGTTCTTAAAGAAACCCTGCGATAAACTGAAACCAATTTTCTCCTGTTTGATTTGGTATCCATCGCTTCTTTCCAAATCGGGGCTGCATACAACATAATGGAGGGAAAACAGTAGCAAGGAGCCTTCGGCTACTTTCTGTGGGACCTCCAACCTTTGGCATAAGGCGTGACAAAAAGGATGCTACTTTGGCCGATTTGGCACTGATATACACCGTGTGAACACTAAAGTGGAAACGTGCATCGATCATGACTCCTAGATATTTTAAGCAAGTCTGGGAACGAATTTCGTGCCGAACAACCGTGACATTGATGGACTCAGTTTGGTTCCTGCTATTTACTAGGAGAACCTCGGTCTTGTGATCTGCAAGTTGTAGGCCTACCGAAGACAGCCAACCTAGAACCGTAGCAACAGCCTGGTTTGTGATGAGGGTAACTTCTTCCAAGTGCTTCGCCGCCACTACAACTGCAACGACATCTGCGAATCCCACAACTGTGGCTCCCTCCGGCATTGTCAATTTAAAAATTAAGGCGTACATGATGTTCCACAGAAGAGGCCCTAATACTGAGCCCTGTTGGACACCAACAGTCACCTTGTATCTCCTATGACCAATGACTGAAAAATAAAACAGAACTCTATCTTTAAAGTAGTCTGTGAGAACTCATAAGATAGGCTGACACCGCCATAGTCCGTAGTGCATCTATTATACAGATCCATCTTATAGTGTTAAAAGCATTCTTAACGTCTAGAGTGATAGCTGCATAACACTAAGCACCCCTCCTCCACCTTGCTCCTGCAATTGCTGTGCGGGCCATCTCGACTACCAATCCAACAGCATCTATCGTGAATCGCTCTTACGAAATCAGAATTGAGCCCGCGAGAGGCCATTAACTCCCTCCATGAACTCTTGTAGCCTGAGGGAAAGGATTTTCTCGAATGCCTAACCCATAGTATCCAATAAGCAAATTGGACGATAAGTTGACAGGTCTTCCAGTCTTCCCTTACTCTTAGGAATGAGTACGAGGCCCTGTCTCTTCCAAGATATATATTTTCTATACATACAGTAGTATTCGCCTGTTCAGGTAATAGTGTTTTGATAATACTATCTACAACATTTGGTCTCGTTGGGACCTGCATCGTGCCTTTAAATAGTTTCTTGAGTGCTATTTTGTAAGGTCTACCCCATGGGTCTGCACCCACCTCATCACAGAGCTCTCTCCAGCACCGTCGTTTGCTTTCTTTAATGACTTGTCGGAGGATCCTTTTAGCTCTCTTGAACTCTTCTTGAAGTACAGGAAACTCCGACAGACGTCTCGCTAGCTGGTAACGTCTTGTTGCTTGGTTGCAATACCGGCGAAGATCGTTAATAGTATCCGTCCACCAGTACACTGAGGAATGATGTTTGCCAGACTTTGAACGGGTCGTAGCTGCATCACAAGCCCCAGATATAAAAGAGGTTAGTGTACGCGCCTTTTCCTCGGCTGACCCCTTCACTTCCTGAATAGCTAGGGAATTACAGGCCCAAATAGCAGCTTTACCACTGACATCGGATACCCACGAGTTGCCATCTAGATTTTTATATTGTTCGCAGTATAGCGGCGTCGATGTGCTGTTCACGTACTGCTTGGTAAAGGAGATCCTGTGCAGCTTTACAATAGTTCAAATTCAGTTGAAGTATTCTCATCTGCGATGTTGTTGGGTTTGCATCGTTCTCAATGCTGAACGGAAAGCTGGACACTTACTACTTCCACTGGGGTGGTCAGCCTCTCCATTTCCCGCACATAATGTGCATTGCGGTTTCTGGTCACAGTCAGTAGCTTTGTGACCCACTTTACCACAGTTTCGACATAGGGAGGTCCTCTCCTTTCCAACACAATTCCCGGCTATGTGTCCGTACTCCCAGCAGCGGAAACCCTTTGCAACTCTAAGTATTTCGCGTATACGGCTAACAACAAGGCCTACTCGAACCTTTCCTTTAGCCATAACCTTCCTAGCTTGGAGAACCTGAAGTGAAATAACCGCTGTTTGTGTACCTCCATATACTTGACGGATAGATTTCACTGCTGTGGTGGGCACTGAATCTTCACCCAGGAGAGGTTTTAAGGCCTCCGCAACCTCCTCTTTTGTTGTGAGAGCGTCCAAATCTCGCAGCTCGAAAAGAGACTCCTCCGTCCAAGTTGGACTTCCGCTCTTTCACCAAGCACTCCCTCCATTGAGATTTTTAGTGCAGCAAGAGATTGGACTTTCTTCCGGTCCAATCGGAGTAGCAGGTCACCTTTATTAATTTTCCCGACCTTGGTGATTGAAGAGGCCGTCTCCACCATCTTCTCTTACCGTTCGTAGGACATCTGCGTAGGACTGGCCATCTGAAATTTTTACACTCACGGCATCGGGTCTTGGGGCGAGGTTTCTTCCTGGATCTTTTTCTTACTTCCTGCCTTTGCTCCTGCTGTGGTTCTCCACGTTGAGCTGCCGATCTCTGAGGGTGTTCTATGTTTTGGTGCACAATTTGTACATTGGGCGGTTCTCTTCTTATTCTTCCTTCTATCGCCAGCCAAAGAAGGTGTGGTCAGTGTCCCCTGCACCGTAGCACAATTGACGTTATTTTCCATAACACAATTTTTTTTTTTTCGTATTTTATATCTCCTGCCAGGTTTTGCCAGGAGCAGCCACCTGAGGAACAGACGCTGACCAGTACACCGCCTATTCTAGGAACCGTCGCGCCTGGATTTGATTCTTGTTTTGGTCCACCCCGGGTATTTTATTTCCCCGGTTCCCGCCATATCTGGTGAGAATCCCTCCCTCTATCCGCCACCTGGGGAGGCGCCCGATGAGAGACTAGCTACTCCACGCGGGAGTGTGAGTGTGTGTGTTTGTGTGTGTGTGCTTGTGTGTGTGCGTGCGTGCGTGTGTGAGTGTGTGCGTATGTCTGGCCTAGGGCCATCCATGTAATATTGTTCTTGCATTCTTTACAGTTAATTATATGTATTACTTCCTTTTTGTTATATGTTTTTCTAGTTTTTTATCACTATATAATCCGAATTTCACATAATTTTGATCAACAAAGACAATAATACAATTCTCGATTTAAAATTTCAACTGTAGACAAACACATATTAATAATTAAATTAAATTAAATAAGCTGATATATGTTTTTATTTCAGCTTCCCGCTGATGCAGTTACCACAGACTACCTAAAATACATGAAATATCTACCAACAGACATATCCCCACGTATTTTTGGCCTGACCGATTGCTATGGTAAAACAATAAAAATTAAAGAAGGGGAAGAATGTTTGGACCATCTTAGGTTGTTGCGGCCGGCATTACCAAAGCGACTCTCAGTTGAATATAAGAGTGCCATAAAACTAGGGAAGGCAATCCTCACCTATTTACCACAAATCGAACCAGCCTTAATAGAATTCATTGAAATGTGAGTATAAGATAAGAGTATAGGTAAGAGAGGTTGTATATCCTTATCTAGGTGTAGCTCCACTCCGATTCATAATACAATTTATTTCACTTATATATAAGATTACGACACATATTTTAAATGTTTCTTTAGTTGAAAATAATACAATGATTGATGATTGAGAGTTCAACCCCAAAGGAGTGATCCATAAAGAGTCAGTTCCAGTGGGACAGACTGTCACAGGTCAGTTTCATGTTGAAGTGTTCCGTCGTTTAATGGATCAATTCCAATGAGTCCGCTTGGTGGTCAAAGACTATTGGTTTCTAAACCATGGCAATGCGCCCTTTCACACGTCGCTCATCGCTTCCGAAGTTTAAGCTTGTAGTATTATAACTTGTGTGTAAGTTCGTTGTACAACACTGCCGCAGCTACCCTATAGTCCCTATCTAGTAGCCAAGATTTCTTTTTGTTTCCACGAACTAACAGAGACCTTAAAAGGAAGAGATTTGATATGACTCAAGCTGCTCATGCATCTTCAACGAGGTCCCTTACGCTTAAAAGCTTCCACAGGAGCCTATGTACAATATAAAAAACACTGTCATTGGTGTGTTGATGTCCGAGGGTCATATATTGAAAACTTAAGTTATGCTGTACAAAACTTTGTCATACATTTTTGTTTCTGAAGCCAGTTTTGAAACTTAGTCAACACACCATGTATATCTGCTCTCCAAACTACCTATTTCGGTGATTTTACCCAAACCTCCAAAATTTTCTTACGCTCTTTATTGCATGTTTTGTTATGTAAAATGAATTGTGGGACATTTTGGAACAATTGAATGTAATAATATAATTTATAGTAATACGAAATTTAGTCCCTGAAAGGGCAAGTAAAATAGAGAGAATGGTAACAATCATCTGGTGATGGCTGACGATCGCCTTCTCCTGTGCCGCTGATGTGTCTGGTCCAGGGGTGCGGCCGTCTTCTCATCACGTCTTGTTCTGGATTTCTATGAGGTTGTGGTGGTGTAAATTTGACCATTCCAGTGGTTCTTCCCGCAAATGCTGGCCAGCATAAGAAAAGGTAGATCCTATTCTCAACATAGAACAGAGTTTTGTCTTTTCGTTCGCCACCATTTTGTTGCGTGAGTCTCGTGAACAAAAAAAAAAGTCTCCTGACCTCTTAAACATTTAAACAATAATAAGTAAGACTTTTTAATCTTCATTATCTTTTAACCATTTCGATTTTGAACTTTAATCCCCTTTATGTTTTTAATCTTTTATTGTGATCATCGTAAGTACTTTGAACAGGTTAAACCTAAAACATTAACACCGAAATGTAGAACCAACCTTTATCTTCTAATCCTTTCGATGAATGTAAACAAGGAACTTTGAACTTGTATAATCCCTAAAGCATAAACAAACTGAGAGATAAATAGATCTGTTACTAAGTAGGACTTTTTAATCTCTCTTATATTTCAATACTTCCGACTTTTAACTATGATTGAATTTTGAGCAGGTAATACCTACATCTGAGAAACTGTAGAGATACAAATATTTTCTTATCTCGACCCTTTACAAAAAGTTTGCCTCAAGACGTCTTTAATTTATTCTAAAAAACTTTTCTTCTTTTTTTTATTTTTTCTCCTCATCCAGTATATAATGACCATAAGCCAAATTATCAACCCCAACTTCTAGTATGTGTCTTTTATCATCGAAAGAAGAAAGAGAAATTTTATTCACCTCAGAGCTAAAAATTGTATATTCCTTTGATTGTATTAAGCGCATAGACTTATGTATAATTTCATTTTTAAACAATACTTTTTCAAAATATTCAAAACTAATATATTGTTTTAATGCGGATATTTTTACGCCCTTAGCACGCTTTTTCACACCCTTTTCAGTCATAATCGCATATATTTTAGCTCTTAATCCCACATATTTTAAATTAATCTTGGAATTCATTACATCTTTAAATTTCCCTAACTTCTTTTTATTTTCTTCCGAATAGCAGAAATGATGTTTAGGATAATCCGAGAAATCAAAATACTGATTCATGTTTTTCATATCTTCATAAACATCATCTGTTAAAACTCTATAAATTAAGGAATCAGTATCGATGTATATCATTTTTATAGTATTAATGGAATATCGTTTCATGATTACATCACAATGAAAGTGATACATGACAATTTTGGATAAATCTAAAATGCACATACCGATATATATAGGTTTATTAGAGATTAGATATAGACCATAGAGATTGTTTGCATCTTAATAAATTATGTAACTCGATTCTTTGTTTGTATGAATTGTTGAATTCCCGTTACATTTCGTGCAAGTATATGTCGAATTGCTGTTACAAGAATTTTCATGTCCCTTACGATTATTGGAATATGTAAAAGATTTTCCACATTTACCACATACATAAGAGCATTCCACAATATTAGAGCATGATAATTCATGCCTTATTCAATCCCTAGTGCTCTGAAATGTTCTATTACGATTAGCACATTGCCTGGATGATGTTTCCATATTTTTCCATATATATATATAAGTTATGATGAGTCAGAACTGAAAAGTTAAAAAAAAAGGAAAATAGGGGCACGAAATGAGACACGCAAGCTCAACTAAGATACTGCTTTATTCCACTCTCTAATCCTATATATATACATTCTGGCTTGTTAACATGGGGAGTTTAGGTATTAAGAGTCATAATACCTATACCCTGACAATAACTTATATATATATACATATATATATACATTGTTTAATCAAAAATTGTTTTATTCAAACCAAGACGGTTAATTTTTTTTTCTCATTTACATCAAAAAATGGAAACACCATCCAGGCAATGTGCTAATTGTAATAGAACATTTCAGAGCACTAGGGACTGTATAAAGGATGAATTATCATGCTCTAATATTGTGGAATGCTCTTATGTATGTGGTAAATGTGGAAAATCTTTTACATATTCCAATAATCGTAAGGGACATGAAAATTCTTGTAACAGCAATTCGACATATACTTGCACGAAATGTAACGGGAATTCAACAATTCATACAAACAAAGAATCGAGTTACATAATTTATTAAGATGCAAACAATCTCTATGGTCTATATCTAATCTCTAATAAACCTATATATATCGGTATGTGCATTTTAGATTTACCCAAAATTGTCATGTATCACTTTCATTATGATGTAATCATGAAACGATATTCCATTAATACCATAAAAATGATATACACCGATACTGATTCCTTAATTTATAGAGTTTTAACAGATGATGTTTATGAAGATATGAAAAACATGAATCAGTATTATGATTTCTCGGATTATCCTAAACATCATTTCTGCTATTTGGAAGAAAATAAAAAGAAGTTAGGGAAATTTAAAGATGTAATGAATTCCATGATTAATTTAAAATATGTGGGATTAAGAGCTAAAATGTATGCGATTATGACTGAAAAGGGTGTGAAAAAGCGTGCTAAGGGCGTAAAAACATCCGCATTAAAACAATATATTAGTTTTGAATATTTTGAAAAAGTATAGTTTAAAAATGAAATATATACATACGTCTATGCGCTTAATACAATCAAAGGAACATACAATTTTTAGCTCTGAGATGAATAAAATTTCTCTTTCTTCTTTCGATGATAAAAGACAAATACTAGAAGATGGGGTTAATAATTTGGCTTATGGTCATTATATACTGAATGAGGAGAAAAAAAGAAGAAAAGTTTTTTAGAATAAATTAAAAACGTCTTGAGGTAAACTTTTTGTAAAGGGTCGAGATAAGAAAATATTTGTATCTCAACAGTTTCTCAGATGTGTCTGCAGTCAACTTGGAAGATTTTTGGCTTTCCAAAAATTGATTCACTCATTAGTAAAAATGTTAGTTTTTAATTTTATGTTTATATAAATGCAGATTTCGATTAAAAGTTTTGTGTTGTACAAATTTTATATTGTAACTGAAAATGTTATATTTTTTTTAATCCTTAGTTTTAAACATTAATTCTTGTATGTATTTGATTGAAAATTAAATTTCCTTGTTTGTATAAATTCTTATTTTCATAATAAATTTGATGTATATAAATTATGAATTGTAAATATAAATTAAAAAGAATGTATACAAATAATAAAATAAAAAATAGAAAAAAAAACACAACAAAAAAAAAACCTCTTCTTGCACCTTTACCTTGACGTGGTGAAGATGCTTAAGGCTCAATGGCGAACTAAAAGAGGTACACAACTCTAATAATTATGACGTCACATATCCTATTCCTAAGTGTATACCAGTAATTGTTAAAAGTTTGTTTACTTTCGATGAAAGAATTAACAGATAAAGAGGATTAACGAGTCTAATATAAGTTTTTATGTCTTAGGTATTACCTGCTCAAATTTCAATCATAGTTAAAAGTCGGAAGTATTGAAATATAAGAGAGATTAAAAAGTCCTACTTAGTAACGGATCTATTTATCTCTCAGTTTGTTTATGCTTTGATTATACAAGTTCAAAGTTTCTTGTTTACATTCATCGAAAGGATTAGAAGATGTAGGTAGGTTCTACATTTCGGTGTTTACGTTTTAGGTTTAACCAGTTCAAAGTACTTACGATGATCACAATAAAAGATTAAGAACATAAAGGGATAGAGATTAAAAGATAACGAAGATTAAAAAGTCTTACTTATTATTGTTTATATGTTTAAGAGGTCTGGAGACTTTTTGTTTTGTTCACGAGACTCACGCAACAAAATGGTGGCGAACGAAAAGAAGAGGATCGCGAGACCCCCGTAATAAAATTACGTCAAACAAAAAGAAGAGGATTGCGAGACCCTCATAATAAAATAATCTTGAGGAAAACAAAAAATGGCGGTCGGGCACACTATGGTACTTCTAAAACCCTTATTCTCTCAAGTTGTAAGAAAAAACAGAAAATGGCGTACGGAGGTTATAATATAAGAAGTGGTTACCTTCGATGGGTGGTGAGGATAAACAAAATAAAAATAAAATGACTTCCAGGCACACTCAGCCCCTGGTGACGGTCACGTGACTTAAAAGAGAGCGTGTCCTAATGATCACGTGAGTGATAATGTCTAACTAAATTTGAATTTTAATCCCCCCAGGGGTCACGCGACCTAATACTAGCCTCCGATTGGCTGCCTAATGATCACGTGTCCGACCACGTGAGTGATTAAGTGTAGGTCGAAGTAAAAATTTAAATTCAACCCCCCCCCCAATAGGTCACGAGGCCAGTGGTTAAGGTAGGGTCGAGGCTTGGGTCCAAAGTCCAAAGTCCAAGGTCACGGAAGTGGTTAAGGTAGGGTCGAGGCTAGGGTCCAAAGTCCAAAAACGATCCTCCTACTGGCCCAGAAACGACCTTTACCCTACTGTGCATCATGCACAAAAATATAAAATCAATCCAGATAATCAGTCAATCAACTTTCTGAATTAAAATTTTAATAATGTATCCATCTCGCAACAAGGTGGTTTCAGGACCATGAAGTCTTAGTGATCATGTGTAGTCAGCCTCTTCTTCAAATACCTCACTTATCTCTTGATGAATTCAAGGTAAATTCGTTTTTTAGAATTTTTTTGGTCTAATGAACTTCTTTTTAAATACTCTAAGGCTCCTCTGTCTCATTGCAAGTATAATTAATTTGATGAATAAGGTAGTTTAATAATCTAAATAATAACTAAATAAATATTTTTGTTTAGGTATCGGTTGAATTATAAAAAAGCACTAACAATTCATTTGAGAGAAGAAGCTATTAGATATTACCAGCTACTAGAAGAAGTTCGTTATAGCATTAAGAAAATGCTAAGGAATTATCTTGGTCATACGATTGTAACTAATGACTCAGAGGTCGTTGCCGAAAGCATTATTAGACACAATGTTCCCTGGACTTGGCAGAAAAGATCATATCCAACTACAAAAGCATTAGGTATGATAATAATTATAAGGTAAAATACTTCATAAATGAATAAGCTAAACACTAAATAAACATAGTTTATATTCAAAATATCAATTTTTAAATCTACTGTAGAAATTCAATTATATTTTACACTAAAATATTAGTTGATGGTGGTTGTACGAAATTATCAAGGACATATGAACCTTACAAAAAAAAATGTTCCATTGATTACTATTACGAGTCCACCTTCAATAACTCAAGATATCACAATGGAAGTTTCACTTGCTAATAATGTGACCCCGGCAGAAAGCATACTTGATGAATAGCTTACAATATAATCAATACAATAAAAGAAAGAAAATGGTCTGATTTCATACTTAGTTGATTGAACTCTCATTCATCGACTTCAAATAGTTTCTTAACTATCAACTTATACTTAACTAGCTTAGCTTTATGTCTTCAATGTATTCATGAGGTCATCCTGAAATGTAGTCTTGATCAACCGAGCTTCCATATTATCCGAGCAAAAATTAAGGAAAATTATAAAATAAATAAACAACTGAAAATCGTATTTTCGTAAGCAAAGACCAACTCGTTATTAAATTATTTGGCAACTGATTTCTACCAAAGTTAGAAAGCGGTTTTAAAAAATTACTATTTTAAACAATTATACTGATTGTTCGTGAGTTCTTGGCTACATGAGTCACATCCCAGCCACCATAACAGCGCTACGTGATATTTCTTTCTCTACAGTGAATACGATAACTAGTTGCTTCTAAAGTGTTTTATGGCATATAGATATGACTAAATTTGTCCAAATAGGCCTTATAATTGTCATGTAGATCAGTCTTTTAAAGCAGAGCAATGAACTAGGACTAAGCTCCCTAGGACATCTGTGGAAAGAAGTCCTTGATTGGCCATGGAAGAGAGCAGGCAAGGCGTGGAGAGAATGTACGAAGCTAAGACAGGCCCATGCTATTAATTAAAAAAACTTCCATTTCAAGGGGGTGAGGGGTAGTCCGTTATCTGGAACAATTTTACAAACCAAAGCTTTTTTTACGTTTTTAAAATGGATAAGAAACCTTCACTGCTAGCATATGTTGGCTAGACTTATCAAATTTTAAGTATCAGCAGACTCAAATACAGTTGATTTGTTCAGAAAATACAATTGAGCCTACAAAATTATAATTATAATGAAACGAAACTGAATGTTACTGACCAAAACTTTTAGGTAAGCAGGAAAAATCAGCTCCTGTTTATAATATTATGTCAAAAGTATGGAGAAAGTTAAAGTTTTGTTGTGTGCTAATCAGAATGGGAGCTCTTAAAATATGACAGGCAAAAAAGTCTAGAAATTAATGAAGGAAGATTGTTCGGGTGGCGGTGACTAAAGTAGCTCAAATATTACAGAATTATTATTTATGCAACAACGTTTCACCACACTCAGAACTTCATCAGGGCTCTCGTTCAACTAGTAAATACTGGTGGGAAGTATACAAATGATTCCAAGTAAAAAAAGAGGTGGTATATTACTTACGAGTTGTAAGTGAGCAAAAGAGGTTGTAGGCTACTTGCTAGACGATGAAGTCTTGCAAAGCAGTGCACGACGTTGGTGCAGAATAAATAGTTTTTGTACTATTTGAGCTTAAAAAGCCTATACCTTTAAAAAAAATTAATCAGAGTGACTTCATTTCCTATTACTGTTTTAAGAATTTGCTTATAGAAGGTAGTTATGGTCGGTTTTTAATTGAGACTGTACAAATTTTCAAAACGATAAAAATGAATCAAGGTCTCCTCCAAAATCTGCCACTCTTCTCTGTCTTTTGTATTAAAGATCTCACATCTGTGAGGACACACTATCTAGCCAACTGTCTTTTCTCATTACTCCTCTTGTTCGATGAAGGACTTCCTAGAAAATATAATGAAAGACATTTGTACCAGTGACTAAAATTCATCAGAACAAAAGGGTAACTTTTGAATGCTCTTTGTTGGGAAATTTTTAGAAAACTCCAAAGGAGAGTTGGCAGACCTAACAATTTAGAGAAAAGACTTTTTATATTATTAATTTCGGATTATATAATGAAAAAAATCCTCCTAAAACATATCCTATCCATAGTAGAATCACAGAGTTTCCCCGCACATCACTTTGGATTCTACCCTAGGCACTCTTACTGCTCAGGCGCCTTTCTGGACACAGCGCAAGCTTTTGACCGGGTATGGCATGCCGGATTGCTTTTCAAGCTCAAGTCCATATTACCCCAAACCTTAAACCTTGTCCTCCGCTCCTACCGATCAAATCGCTCCTTTCGAGTTTGCAGTGGTTCCGAGTACTCAAATATCTACCCAATCGAGGCAGGAGTTCCCCAAGGCAGTGCCTTGGGTCCTATCCTCTATATCTTCTTCACTGCTGACATTCCCATCAATCCCGACATGTTCCTGGTAACATTTACCGATGATACAGCTATCCTATCCCCCCATCTTGATCCTGTAATATCCTCATCTAATCTCCATACACACCTCACCCGGATTGAGTAATGATGCAACCAATGGCGGATAAAAGTCAACGACACAGTGCGATACCTTGGATTCATCTCAGACAAAAGACTCACCTGGAACCGACATACTACACTTGAAAGACAAGAACTCAACAGACGATTCAGCCAACTATACCAACTGCTCAGCCAGACCTCTCATCTCTCACAAGAAAACCAACTTCTAATTTATAAGACTATACTTAAACCTATCTGGACCTACGGACTTGAACTTTGGGGAACAGCTAAACCGTCAAACATCAAACGTATCCAATCCTTTTAATCCAAAATCCTTACAACCATAGTTAATGCACCCTATTACGTTGCCAACAGAACACAACACCATGACCTTCATATCCCTTTTGTCCTTGACCTCATACCAACCAAATTCTCAAAATTCTATATAAACCTTTTCAACCATCATAATCTTTTGGTCCAATCCTTATCAAGTTCCATCCATCCCTAAAACCCATCTAAAAGGTTAAAACGGCAGTGACCATGAGACTTATTGTTAAATAAAAATGGACAATTGGGTTCTGGGAATGGTCAGATTCTCCACTCAAGTTGAATGTTTGCGGCTTTAGCTCACTTGCTCAGCCTCCACTGGCTCGCTACCAGTGATTAGGGATGGGATATCGAAAGAAAAATATCGATATCGATTTTATATCGGAACTAAAATATCGAAATATCGATATCGAAAATTTAACGAATTAAAGAAATAATAATTATAAAATGATAAAATAATTATAACATGAAGATTTATTTTATGTCATACCTAATCAAAATACATAAGAAACTCTTAATAACTATGAAACAAAGCAACACTACGACAACCATATCATAAACATAACAAATATAAACTAAAATATAATTGTTTTATTAAAGAAAATTAAAAAATAGAATATCGATATTTTGTTGAAAATGATTATAATATACGATATATAATATGATATTACACATTTATTTCGATATTTTACACGGTTGTAATATCGATGTGGAATATAAGCAACAATTTTCCGATATTATTTTATCGAAATATCGATATTTTGTTTAAAAATACTAGAAAATGGTATAGAATAATTAAAAATGGAGTATCGATATTTTAGTTTGATAAATACATACTTATTTCGTTATTTGTATTATTGTAATATCGATATGGTATATAAGAACAATATTCCGATATTATTTTATCGAAATATCGATATTTTGTTGAAAATTACTAAAATAACATATAGAGATTTTAAAATAGGAATATCGATATTATATTTTGATATTACGTATTTATTTCGATATTTTACATTATTGTAATATCGATATGGAATATTAGCAACACTATTCCGACATTACTTGTTCATACTGGGCGGTGTGGAAGAAGCCTACGCCAGGTGAGAACGGGAGATATATAGGGTGGTCATTGATTAACGTAAGGTCAATGATAATATCATCGCTGATAAGTATCGGATACCGAGGTTTGAGGATATACTTGACAGACTAGGAGGGGCTAAAATCTTTAGCACCTTAGACTTGAAAGCAGGGAAACGCTAGAACTAGTTCCTTCTGCTACTGATCTATACATTTTCTTATATTGTCTTCAATGGCCCGATCTTACCCCCTCCTGAGATATGGTGAGTCCTAGAATGAACCAGATTCGTATCCACCCAGAGGACCAACACTGTTAACGCCATAATATAATTACGCTGTAAATAATTTTAAATAGTATTTTTAGTATTTAGTTTTATAGTTTTAGTTATATAGTTTTATTAGTATTTAATTTAGTTACATTTATTTTTATTTGTATTGTTTTATTTAGATTTAGTTGTTTGAAAAGAAGAATGTGTGAAGAATTTGTTTCTAATAATGAGTAATAGAGACAGTTGCTAGGAGTGATCATTGTTGCGTCACCTAGCAACGGACCGACCATCTTAGTTTTTTGGAGCAGTAGCGACTAATTAGTGGCCCTGGTAGCGTCTAAGCAGCCCTGTCTGCGTTTATAGTTTGAACATTTGTTGAGTGTTTTAGTCGTTATTACAGTTCGAAACCAGACCTTTTCTGCGTTTCTGGCCTTTGAGTGCAATATGAGTTGTTGCTAATCAATCGGCTCGTATAATTAATAAAACAACTAGACCCTGTCTGCCCACAATGAGTGCCAGTGTAGCCATCTTAGCTTTTGGGACATCGACTGTTTGTAAGCCATTGCACCAACTTTGGACCAGTTTGAGAGTTGCAGCGGAGTATTTAGCAATGGAGCTTCTACCTGCACATCTCGACAAGCAGAATATCTTCCTCTGACCTATCGGAGAGGATTAACCGTCGACCAGTATTTATTTTACATATTATTTGTTTTTTTGTAAATTAGTTTATTTTATTTTAATTTCATAATTTCATAATTTATCTAATTTTACTTTTATCTTTGCTTGTATGTTTTATTTATGTTAGTTTTTTTAGTTTTTTTTTTTTTTTTTTTTACCATGTATAAATTGAACCAAATAAATGTTTAATCCGAGCCAGTTTTGTATTTGTTCATTTTTAAAGCCTTCCAACAAAAAGACATGGTCGATTTGAGGTAGCTTTAACAAACACAAAACGGCTTTTACTTTCGACCGAGGGCACTAAGAATTTAGGAGAATGCTGTTTGATCTGAAGAACGCGAACATTACATTTCAAAAGTTAACAGACGAGAGAAGTCATTGCTGGGACAAAAACAAATACATTTTCTAGGACATACCATATCTCAAGAGGTGGTAAGATCGGGCCATTGAAGACAATATAAGAACATGTATAGATCAGTAGCAGAAGGAACCAGTACTAGCAATTCCTGACATACAAAAGCAGTTCACGCTCACGACAGACGGTAGTGAGTACGCGCTGGGAGCAATGCTGTCATAAGAAAGAGTGGTAAGGTGTAACAGAGGCAGAAACACGTTACAGCGTCTTTGAATGAGAACGACTGGGTTATATTTTATTATTGATAATAATTATATATCATATTATCGACCATAATGTGGTCAATAGAGCATTCCCAATCCTACTTGTTCGGGAGAAGATTTAGGATCCAGACGGACTTTCTATTTCTTCCCTAATGTGTTAACGAAGTGCCTGGGGATATCACCTCTCCTTCACGTGCTTCATCCTACCCTGCTTCAATGTGATTTCGTGCACCATTTTTCCTGTAGCTCTCGATACTTCCCCTTCCTTACAAAAAATATCATCACATTACTTCAATATTGCCTCTTTCCTACTCTCCCTCTAGTTAATCATGCCCGTTCTCGCTTACAGTCACACACAGGCTTCTGACAGCTGAACCCTTCACTCCAATTCTAATATTCCACTGAACCCCACTATTTCTTATTTTCGCTACCACCTTTTCCAAAATATCTCGTAGTGAATGATTATCAGTGATAATGATTATCTGGTTGTTTCGGGGCACTTTCCTCATTACATGGACTGTAACCTTTCCTCCCTTAGCCCCCCCCCCCAGTTACCCAATCCCATTTCTGTTTCCCCTTTAACGCTGCAAGGCCTAACCAAAGTGATCAACTGACAGTTACATACTCTGACCTGTAGTTCCCTCTTTCCACTACTCATCTCTCTAGGGTCTCTCGGCAGACGAATGTGTTTCCCAGGGTCAATCAGACAGCTTACTCCTCTCTTCGCATGTATAATAGGCAAACCGCCGTGCTCCTCTCACATGGTGGTTCTCAAACTGTGAGTACACTCCTCAAAACTTTCCTCGATTCTTCTCCAAGTCCTCCTCTTGCCTTAACCACAGGAGATACCTACCGCAGATGCACCGCTCAATGATATACAGGTTGACACTTTCACTAGGAGAGGATATAAATGGATAACCATATTTGATCTCTTCAGTAACGAAGCAATGGCGCATCAGGTGCTGGACAAGTTGTCGGAAGCAGTGTTGGTAGCTTTCCGATTGTGGTTTCAATTCTACGGAGCTCCGGGTCGCATCTCATCAGATTCAGGCAGAGAATTCGACAATGCCATGTTTCGAACATAAATGAAGAACCTTGACGCAACATTGCTTCTCAACGGGCTCCTCAAGAGTAGAGGTGGCATAAAGTGGCTTCATGGCACGTTATATATATTATATTATATAGGCTTCATCGATACTTAAGTTATATGTATATATAACTTAGGAGTAGTCAAGAGCGAAATGCAAATAAAAATAAAAAGTTATAAGGAACGAATGGAAGTGAAAGACTGCCATTATTGAGTCCAGTACCTCTGGACCGAATTTATTTTTTAATAATACAACCTTTATTCTATAATATATTATGTTGTAGTACCTTACAAGATACGCTTTTCAAAGATAAACAAATTTCATCTTTCGGTATTAGACATTTGGAGTAACAAGTTACTTATTTTTTGATTTTCCGCAGTAAAAATATCAACGATACAATTGACAAGGAAAACACTAGGTTTGACCACTGATACAAATAGCTTTTATGCACATTCCTCACAAGCTTACTATATTAAAATACAACAAATACAAAAAAATGAATAAATATATTAAAATAAAAAATAAATATGTAGAAAATTTAATTAAAAATTATTTTTTATTTTTCCTATTGCCACATTGATTATTTTGCAGCAAGGTTGCATTTTGAAAAATCAGAGATCATTTCGGAGATCTGAAACTCGTTGCGTAGGTTAATAAAAGTTGGATTGCAAAATATATTCTGTGGTTTGAATATTCAGATTAGATTTATATGTTCAGGGTTTCCTGTAAGTGTTTACCAATACAACAGAAAAAGATTCGGAAGTGAAATTCTAATAGACAAACAAGGGTTGTTATCACAAAATAAGTGTTTCATTGTTGCGTCCCTTTCTTTTCATTACTTCTTCCAATTGAACAGTCAATTAACTTAGTTGGAAAAATATTTGTACTTCTAAAATATATTCTGAAACGTTTCTAATTATAATAAATTTAAAGAATTATTTGTTTATTCTTCTATAACTTATTTTTTGAAAGTACGAATCAGACAATAGTTGTGGATATTTATAAAAAAAATTATAACATCCAATAAAAAATATTAAAAAAGTAAAAGCAAACAATAGGCTAAAATCTCTAAAATCAGGAAACATTAATTGTAATTATCAATACTAATTAGATAGTACCTATAGTAGTAGTAGAGAAAAAAAATAATGCAAATTATTTTCAATATTAGTGTAGAAATAAATAATAGCAGAATAGCAATTGTAATTTATTGTTTCTATTCTCAAATTTAGGTATTGCTATGAGAAAGTTAGTTTTAGCAGCCTTGAGTTGCCGTATCATTCCAGCCAGAACCACCTCAAACGGTTTCCTTCAATTTGTAAACAAAAACGTATTTTTCTCTTTACGATCGCTGTATAAATGCCATAATTTCACGGAATGTCTCATTGGTTTCAGTGAACGCTTCTACAAGTGCCTTTAAGGCCACATTTGAAAAAAAAATTATCGTTAACTCATATTTTTGCATCTTATTTTCCTTATTATTGGATTGGTGCTTTTTAAACCTAATTTCAGTAACTTCTATTTTCGAAAAACACAAAATGCACTTTACAGATCCGAAATCGGACCATCCGTTCTGGAGTAAATAGAGAAGTAAATTCTGGTGCCTCCCAGGAAGCGGTACATTTAGCCTTAATATACTGGGTATGAAGCAAACGGTATAAGCTAAGCTCTGTTATAATTTGATTTTCAGTCTTTTCTAAAAGCCACTATAAATCCTTTGAGATTGAGATTTGTGTTCTTATTAATGGTTTAATAAAATCATGTATAATTTCCTCAATCACTAAGTCGTGGTATTTCAAATTTATGAGAGTCTATCAATACTTTGTCGTGAGTGTGCATGCTATTAGATATTGCGGAGTGGTCTGTCTGTCAGAGGATTTAGTGCGTGGCCTTAAGGCTAAATGTACCCTTCCTGGGACGCACCAGAATTTACTTTTCTATTTACTCTTGAACGGATGGTCCGATTTTGGATCTGTAAAGTGCATTTTCTTTTTTTCTAAAATAGAAGTTACTGAAATTAGATTAAAAAATCACCAATCCAATAATAAGGAAAATAAGATGCAAAAATATGAGTTAACGATAA
>NW_027112337.1:332278-332601 GCF_000696795.3 Halyomorpha halys | reverse complement strand
ATCGGTACATTTAGCCTTAACTCCTGCTAATTTTTCGGCTTGTTTATTTAAACAAAGTAGACCTAGCCTGTGTTGTTTTTCATAGTAACTGTTATTATACTGAGATGTAAAAGCACATCCCATGTATTGTTTCCCTCTATTTAGATATCGATAGTAAGTCGGAATTGCCATCATTGTGCTGCGTTAGTTGGACTTTTAATGACGAATGTTGCCATTGTTTTGCTTAAACTTATAATTCAATACTGTTTGTCCGATGTCTTTGTAATTCCGGTTCTGCTTTTTAATTGTAATTAAGTGTTATCAGTTCTTTAATGGTATGAATT
>NW_027112337.1:330783-332183 GCF_000696795.3 Halyomorpha halys | reverse complement strand
TTGTATGGAAGGCTCTGCTGATTTTTATTCCATTTAGTCTTTGAAGTCTTTCTAGTTTTCTGAGGTTCATTATCTTTGTACTGTCCTAATCCCAGGTGGGTACAGCATAGGATGCGACATTGATATGTTTTGAAAACATGGAAGTTAATGTTGCATCCAACGATGTTATAAACATCATTATAAACACGTACGGCTCAATTTTTCAATTGCATGAATAACAATAAAAAAAAATTAACGGATTCCTATCAACAATGTGGTGGGAGAAGAGCGACGAGAGCGACTACTTAAGTTTCTGGGTACTTGATTTTTTCTCAATAATTAATAGGTCTCCTAAAATCACCGCTTGGAAATATTTTTCCAAAAGAACGGGCAATCCATTGACATTTTTCTCTTATAATAATAATAATTATAAGAATTCTATGGTTAAAATTGCACTGAAGTATTTGTCAGTAATGGATCTATGCGTCACATCAGAAAGAGGTTTTTCCCAAACTGGTGGGATAGTAAGTGAAAAAAGAAGTTGACTTAGGAGGGAAAAAGTTTATAAACTTCTGTTTTTACAAACTGTGACTAATAAATGTTGGGACATTTAATTACTATATGCTGCTATAATTACTATTTACAATAAAGGAAAATAAGCATGTTCAGTTGTTCCCTAAGTAGTGGTTTTGCATCATGAATTCAAATTAGTGTAAATATGTAACTAATTTTCTTATGTTTATTTGATTTGAATATAAAAGTATTTTATTGTAAATTGTTCTTATTAATTCTTAATTTAAAACAAAGTTGATCCTTTTTTCCTCTCAACCTTTATTCTTCAAAATGTTTCCAACATTTCGACCCTCAGGCCATTCTCAAGGATACCTACAAAAAGTTTTTTTATTTTTATATAATAATTACATTATTTCCTTCAACTACACACTGATTTATTTGGCCCTACCTTCAATATTGATGTCATTTCCTTTTTCAAATCTTAAAAATGGAGGCTAATTGCCTTTGTCCCATCTCTAAATAAATTAATCATTGAAATAATATCATAATAACATTATAAAATATTGTTTTTTAAAATAGGTTTCTTACTTACATAACCTTTTCAAAAAATGTTTTCATAGATTTAAAACTTTTACAAAACACTTTTCTTCCTTCTTTCATTTACATTTGCAACTTACAACAGAACCTACCTTCAACAGGTTAGGACTCTGTTATCACCTTATCATATAACAATAATTTTTTTTTTTATCATTAATTTACATTTTTAATATAATTTAATTAATATTCATTAGTAATTATTCTGCTTATAACATTATTACTATATGCTGCCATAATTACTATTTAAAATAAAGAAAAATAAGCATGTTCAGTTGTTCCCTAAGTAGTGGTTTTGCATCATGAATTCAAAT
>NW_027112337.1:328869-330733 GCF_000696795.3 Halyomorpha halys | reverse complement strand
TACTATATGCTGCCATAATTACTATTTAAAATAAAGAAAAATAAGCATGTTCAGTTGTTCCCTAAGTAGTGGTTTTGCATCATGAATTCAAATTATTGTAAATATGTAATTAATTTTCTTTTGTATATTTAATTTAAATATAAAAGTTTATTATTGTAAATTGTTCTTATTATTTTTTTTTTATATTCCATTGAACCACATTCAAAAAGTTTTTAAATTAGGTAACTGAAACAGATGTTTGACAACATCAATGAATTTTAGGGAATGTTTTGAATATCAATATTTTAAAACATCGATGTTTTTTTGTCGATGTCGCATCCCTTGTAGAGCACAAACAAGTTTCGGAACTATTGCATCTTTATATGTTATCCTCAGAACTTCCGCTTTTAGTCCCCACGCCTGTCTTAAGGCAATCGTTAATCCGTTTACTGTTAGTAGTGCTTTTTTTACTAATCTGTAAACATAGACTTTCTAACTGAGTTTCATGTTGAAAGTTAACTCTAAAATCTGTCATGAAATCAGTTTGTGAATTTAGTAGTATATTAATATGAGAGAATTTTCGTTTTCTATTTAATATTGTTGTTCAATAAATAGTTTCATAATTTCAAAGTTCAATTTGCTAATGCACACCTTTATCTGCTGTATTTTACGAAAAAGGTATAAACATTAATACATAAATATTTCCAATAAACTGCAATTACAATTTTTAAAAAATTAATTTCCAGGTGACGCTAAGTTATATTTTTCCTAGAAAAGGGGCAGTAGGAAAACCGTTTGGGAAACTCTAATGTAGCTCATATCCTCATGAATGTTAATCTGTGGATAGTTATCTCTATTAATTGTGAGAAGATCTAAATATCGATATTTTCAACAATCTCGAATATCGAAAGGAAGATGATTTAATCAATTTAAAATATCAAAAAATTATTTCTCTGCTGTTTATAACATTTTCTTAAACGAAATATCGATATTTCTGTAAAAAAATAAATCAAAAATTCGTTGCTAATCATCTAAATCGATGTCAACAATGTTAAATATCGAAATGAATATGAAATCTTTAATCTTTCCTTCACTACTGGCCATGCTGTTTCATCGTCTGCCTGAATATGGTTCAAAACACTTCGCTTGACCCGGCATATGAGTGCTGCCTTGAGGGAAATCGCGTCGTTCTTGTCTAGGCTCCTCTGAGACCTTGGCTGCTAACCTCTCCATGATGCGATCTCCACCTTTAATAAAGTGATTTAACTCACCGATTTCGCCTGAGAACCGCTCCAAGTCTGAGATGGCTTTTCTAATATCCTAAGAGGTTACTGCTCTCACTTTCATTTTAGCCAACATATTGGCGTGAACAGCCGCGAGGGTGGTCTCTGGTAGTGGGGGTAGCGCTGGCACCGCCGCCGAGACTGCCAGGACAGACGGGGCCACAGGAACTCCAGGAGCCTGTTGCGCCACCGGGATCTGTAGCACTGTTTGCCTCAATGCGGGCTGTTGTGGTGGCTGACCATCACCATTAATCATCTTGGTCACTAAAAAGATAAGAAAGCCGGAGAAAAAAAGAAAAAAAAATCCCGGATGAGAGAACAGTTAAAAATATATATATATATTCAATCGGTGAAGTTTTAATGAAAAAGATTTAGATCTAAAAAAATTAAGATTTAGAAGAGGAAAAAAAGTATTCAATCTGTATCCGGGTTTCGGCACCACTTACGAGCACTTGGATTGAAAGGCTTGAAGAAAAAGGAAAAGAGGGAACAGAATTAAACCACACGCTAACTAGAAAGATACTGCTTTATTATCTCTATGACGCTACTTATAGACATTATTGAGGTTTATTTACATGGGGAGTTAAGATTAGTGTTGTATA
>NW_027112337.1:319738-320762 GCF_000696795.3 Halyomorpha halys | reverse complement strand
TTTTTTTTTTTTGTATTTTTTTTTCAGCTTCGTGGTTAGCTCATCTTAAAGCAAGTGTGAGATTCATACGTAGTTGGATGATAAAGGCAGTCAAGAAAAAGCCTGGCCCACAACCGGTTAAGATATCTGCTCTTCTACTACCCAAAGGATACCTCTCAGCAGTTATGCAAACTTATTCAAAAAGGTTTGGAATACCGTTGCATGATCTTCGTTTTAAATCTCAAGTATATCAATATTTTTCTTATTTCTATTTCTTATTTTTTTTTTTAAATTTATTTAATGCAATTTACAACTGTACAAAATACAATAAGTAAATATGTTGTATGTTTCATATACACTTGAAAATCATGGGAAGGAACCACCCATCGGTGGTACTTCAAACATTAATTTAAATTAGAAGGTCCCGTGGCCATCTTCTTTTCAGAAGCCTTGGAGGATTATCAGGGATTGTTAAGGATGAAACATTAAGAATTAATGGGTTAAGATGGTTAAGGAGTTTGGAATGAAAAGACGCATATCTGTTTTGGGCCAATTCTGCAACGAATGGGATGTTAAGGTCTTTGTGAATTAGTTTATTTGTAACGTAATAAGGAGTATAAAGGATTTTACGTAGGATTTTGGATTGTAACGATTGGATGCGGGAAGAATTTGATGGTTTGGTGGAACCCCAGAGCTCAATTCCATATGTCCAAATTGGTCTGATTATCGTAGTGTATACTAATTTTTTGTAGCGAATGGGAAGTTTAGAGCGTTTGTCAAGCAAGTGTTGTAACAATCGGATCTTGTCGTTTCAATCTTGTGTGTGAATTCCAAGTAAGTCTTTTGTCAAGATGGAGTCCTAAGTATCGAATCTGTTCAACAGGCGTTAGTGGAGTATTTAGAAAGGATACTGTAGGACAGGAGGGTAGAGGTTTACGATGGAGAGTAAAGGTGATCTGGTGGGATTTGTCAGGATTTATCTTGATTCTCCAGTTTTATCACCATTCTTCAATAGATGTTATGTGTATCTTGCATTAGTTGGGTC
>NW_027112337.1:288724-319323 GCF_000696795.3 Halyomorpha halys | reverse complement strand
TGTGGAAGATATGACATCAACCACTCGATGACTCTGTTGTATGGTAGAATGAGATGTTCTAAATCCAAACTGGTGGTCAGGAATAACATGATATGAGTCAAGGATTGGATATAGGCGTTTTAATAAGAGTTTTTCTAGGATTTTGCCCATAACGGGCAGGAGTAAAGTAGGACGGTAGGAATATGGATATTCAAGTGCCTTGGAGGGTTTGGGAAACATTTTTATTACAGACATTTTCCAAGTGTCTGGGAAATAGGTGGAGCGGAGTGTAGCATTATATATTTAGGTAAGGAATAGAATGGCTTTACGAGGGAGCTGTTTCAGAATGTGTGCTGTGATAAGATCGTGGTCAGGAGCATTTTTAGAAGGTAATTGTTGGATGATGTTCAATATACTGAAGTAAGAACATACAACACCCCAGCTTAATGGAAACCTACTACTGTTATGTCAGTTTCCTCAGTATAATTTAAGGAACGTCTTTCCTCAGCCATCAATCTTGTAGTTAAATTGAAAAGAGTTCTCATATCGGAGCCTGTGCTTTCCCAAGCACTTATAAAATATTTAAACTGCTCTGGAAGTGTTATTATTATTTTTGAAATGATCATATCATCTGGTATGTCATTGCCCTATGATTTTAATTTAGATGCCAATTTTTCGATAGAGCTTATGTGGTCAAGTCTATCCCAGTCTTAAATTTAAAATCAAAAAATTCTTGCAAAAGTAAAACTTTTCCTGAGAAACATCTCTCTCATATATGTCACATATTTTAGAATACATTTGACTTGCAGTAGTACAAGTCAAAATCAATGGTAAAAAATTAAGTCTGATTTCGTTCCCAAAATCAATGGTTACCTTGATTCTACAAAATCGTCTTTGAGACTCAAGTTTTTTAGAGTTTTCTCTAGGTGTCTATATAATATATTTATCACTTTCTAATACAAACATGTTGGCTTTATCTGGTTCGTTTCATATATCATTACACTGTATATCTGTTGCAATCATGCATAATCTTGCTAGAGATAATGCATCATAATCTTCTAATGCATTTATTGATTATTTAATTGTTCAATATTTATCATCCACAGGTTACTACAACTTCAAGTTACTATAAATATAGCTGCACTCTTTCCAATTTATTTCTTCGCGGAGCAGCGTGGAATGACGAATTGAAGATTATTGTTGAATCTAAACCAAATCGCCTTTATAATGGTAAATATTGATTAAAATCAGATTTCGTATATAAGATATATACATACATATATGGTTCATGCTCCAATTTTTGTACTATCTGAGTTATATAGCTTTTTAAGAATAATCGACCACCTGAATGTGAATGATTTTTTTGTTATTTCATCCTCTTTGAAGCTAACATTTCCTTCTCCCTTTAATCTTCTAATCATTAATTGTTATCTAGTTATAAAACATATAAAGCTCGTTTCATTATTCCCTAGCCATATCATAAAGCTGAAGCTGAGACTTTACAAGTCAATCCTATCAGTTTCTTTTGTAGTAAACCTTGGCTAAATTTTTTCTTTCGCCATGTCCATGGTGATAGGAAGAAGTGGCTGTGGTTGGCTAGCCCTAACCGTGCAAGTCGATCCGCCTCCTCATTCCCAGGTATACCACAATGGGCTGGAATCCACTGCATTATGGAATAATAGATATACTTTAAGTATTTCTCTTTTACATTCTATAGATTTCCGGCATGCGAGAATTCTAGCGTTAGTCGAGGGATGTCTAGACGCTATTGCCACTAGTGCTGCCCTAGAATCCGATAGCAGAACTATCTTCTTTGCGCAGGCGTGAGTAAGCTTTTCTAAAGCTAAAGTAATAGCAGCTACCTCTCCATCAAAATTGGTAGCGTTTGCTCCAGCAGGTGCTGACAGTTGGAACAGGCTATTATAGACACCTGCACCCGCATTTTTATTTGCCTCTGTAGCTGACCCATCGGTGTATATATGGATCCATTCTGGCTCAGGGTAGCGCTCGGCTATAGTGGCCAATGCCACAGTCCTTAGTCTTCTGCTGGGGTCATGGATTTGTTGATGGGAATTATTAGATCCAGCAGTATAGCATATGGACACGTCCAAACGCTTTGTTCAGTCAAGTCAGGCAGAGGCTCTCTTATCTCAAAGTTCAGGCCTAGGCTTGTGATAATGGATTTCGTTGTCTCAATAAATGTTGGCTGCGTTTTTAGTCGCCTAGTATTACCAAGAGTGCTAGCCCAGTAATCACTACCATTCCTAAGCATGCGCTCGTAAAGGATGGCTAAAAAAAATGGCTGCAATCTTTTCAGCACTATCTCAAATATTGGTAAAAAAACATAATTTAATTTTAGATGAAGCACACCAATCACTATGATATGTTGTACCTCTGGCACACGGTTTTCGGTCACTCTCCAACCCATTCATAAATTACCCTTCATTGTACGCTCACAAAAGAAAATTTCGGACTAAAAGGTTATCAGGACACACTAGAAGGAAGAATAAAATATTTGTTCTCCTTTGTTCCCTTCTTCAACCACTAATGTATTTTTATTGCTGGTCACGCCCTAGTAATCGACAAAATCAATACCTACAAAATTTAAATTTTGTATATTGCATACATTCATAGTATTTCAGGACCTCTTTATTTACATGCTTACCTTTAGGCCGAATTCAATTAATAACAAAATTCAGCTCCCACATAAATTCACGACCCCAAAAGAATTCAAAGGACTAATTAAAAAGCTCAAGATAAAGAATGTTCTTGGCCTATTTGATCCCAGTCATAGCAATTAAAATGTTACAGAGGAAAGCTGTAGTTTTCATCACGTCAATTTTTAACAGTTGCCTGCGTATTGGATATTTTCCCAATACGGAAGATGGCCCAACTCATAGTAATTCACAAGCCTGGTAAATAACTCACAAGAACGCTAAACAAATCAGCAGCTATAGACCTGTCGAGGTGGGTCATTTTCTTGATTATTCTGTTTGTCCAGAAGGCCTCGACAATGTGTGTTTAGTTAATAAAGGTAGTTGATAAAGAAGCTGACAAGATAGGATGAGACTAACGGGCAATAACCCAGATGGTAACCTCGTCCGACTGGGTATTATTCCGATAAACATGAGGGAGGTATTCAGACCTAGAGGTTTGATAGTCGTCAGAGTCATGCAGGAAGGTGCATTCGTCCTGCCAAGTACTATTCCACCAGAGGCGATGGAGATATGTAAGCTCGGTGGGTGTTATACACGTGAGTGGTGAACACAAATAAAATGTCGCTGCCTTACTAGGAATCACCATATCAACATTAAACTAACCTACACAAGATTAGCAATGTTATATCCTATCCAAAATAGAAATTCCAAATTAAAACCAGAAAGAACTGTTCTTGTATTTAAAACAATTCTCAGACCACTGCTGATGTACGGCTGTGAAACCTGGGGAGTGGCAACCTTTAAGAAAAAAAAATTACAATCTCTTCAAAATAATGTCCTAAAAATCGCAATGAATGCTCCTTGATTCATAAGAAATAGCCAATTGCATCGGGAATTACAAATGGAGTTGTAGCGAGAGGGAGCAAGCGGTTTAGTAAGAGCTCACCAGAGCGCTGCGCCTCGAGCCTCACCGAAGCTCTCAAATTTACTTAATACTTCTTTTTGTTAAAAACATATTGTCATTTTTATATATTAATAATTTCTGTATATAACATTTAATAATGTCAATAAAATGATTAATAAACGAAACCGAAACAATGCACGAAACTATCTCAAGCAGTCATGTACCGACCGCTTCTCGGTCACAGCCGCATGGACTAGGCCTATAAATAAGGGACTCTAAATACCCAATTTGATCTTAGATCCACATCCTTACCTGGGTCTAGTCATGGCACTGGTGGCGTACACACTGTTTGAGATAGGGAAGTTCATTGCCAATCTATACTCGCAAAAGTTGTTTCTATGTACGCACACCTAAGACGATGGCCTATCTCCTCTCCATCTCTCCAATAATCTTAGTCCGACCGCTTCATCTCGGCAACTAAGATTGTAACCTAATCCTTAACGGTCACACTGGTCCGTCCGATTCATCTCGGCAACTAAGATTGTAACCTAATCCTTAACAGCTACACTGGTCCGTCCGCTTAATCTCGGCAACCAGTGTAATTTCCTGTCTCTCCCCGGCTCTAGTCCGTCCGCTTCATCTCGGCAACTAGAGCTGTACCTAGCCTTATCAGCTTACTGGTCCGTCCGCTTCATCTCGGCAACTAGAGCTGCACCTAGCCTTATCACCTTACTGGTCCGTCCGCTTCATCTCGGCAACTAGTAAGCTGGCTCCTATCTTGACAGTTCTAGTCCGTTCGCTTCATCTCGGTAACTAGTAAGCTGGCTCCTATCTTGACAGTTCTAGTCCGTCCGCTTCATCTCGGCAACTAGAACTGTTACTCCACCTCAGACTCTCTCACCTAGACCTCCTCTACCTAGTCAGTGTCCAGGGCTCATCCTCTGGCACGGCCGTTCCTATCTTATTATTGAATACGCCTTGTGGTGGGCCTTCTGTAAAGTGGATATCAGGCTGGAGAAACCGCCTAAGACCAGACAACCCCGACAGAGTCGATAGAGGATTAGATCAAAAGACGGTTCATGAAGTTCCACTCCCATTTACCGACAGTTGAAGGAGCAGTGACTTGGGAAACTTTTATTTATTTATTTTCACCTTCCCCTGCCTTACAAGGAATACAGGTGTGCAGCAGCAGTTCAATGTTACATATCCATCATCAAACTACTGTTAATAAATCAATTTATAATTAATAGTTCACTAAGTTTTCTTATAGCTTTCATCAGTTTTCAGTCTTCTGCGCGTCTTCCGCCCACAGGCATTCCAGGGGCTGTTCTTCTTCTTTGACGGATATTGAAGTGGCTTGGTCCAATAATTGTTTTGCACCCGTATACAAATTCTCTGTGAGGGCGTAGAGTCCGGTTTTCCTCAGCAATTTGGGCCGTAATGCATCAAAGACGATACAGTCTATGATGATGTGCTCGGCAGTCTCCGGAACACCACAACTAGGGCATAGAGGGTCGATATCCATCCCGTGGCCATGAAGCTTGGCTCGAAATCCTCCATGTCCCGTGAGAAATTGAGAGAGCCAGTAGTCTGGGAGGACCCACTTTGCTTCCATTCGTGACCGAACGGTGGGGAAATATTTCCTTAAGGTAGCACCTTTTTGGTTTGTCATCCAACACCGGTTCCATTCTTCGGTGGTGTCCTCCCGGAGAATGGCTTTCCATTTACTTGGCTGACAGACCTGCCGAGCCCTCTTTCTAGAACATCATCATTTCTTCCTGCAGGAGAATGGCTGGTTCCAGACAGGGGAGGCATACCTCAGAATACCCTCGACCACTCCTTTATATATGGTCATTTTCGTTGGGAATCTGAGGTCCCAGGAGGCGCCCCACACACGACTAAGGCCGTTCAAGGATTGACCCACCCTATTTCCCAAGTAATCCAAGTGAGGAGTCACGTAGAATCCTCTTCCAAATCTTACGCCAAGATAGGTGACTACCTCACTTGGACATATCCTTGTTCCTCGAATTATTAAATTAATAGGGTGGGCTCTATCAGTTTTTCCTCTTAAGAGAATGGCCTGTGTCTTGCTAGAGGCCATTCGCAACTTTTTTCCCTCGCACCATTCTCCAACCAGGGTGGTACAACGTTCTGCTTGCTGTTTTAGGCCGGCTCTGCTATTAGAGGACTCTACTGCAACCAGATCGTCAACGTAACCAGTGGCTGGGAACTGCTCTTCCTCTAAGTCTCCCAACAACTCGTCAAAAATCAGCTTCCATAGGGCTGGGCCAAGTACTGAGCCTTGAGAGCATCCCCTCTCTATGGAAGCTTTTACTTCATAAGAGGTACCTTTAATCTTAACACATCTATCCTCGAAGTAGCTCCTTATCAAGTTGCTGGCGACTTCATATTTCCGCAACTGCTGAAGCAAGAGGGGCCACCAGACACTGTCAAAGGCAGAGGATATGTCAAAGAGCAGCAACATGACATACCGCTCCTCACTCTGTTCAACGTCTGCTCGCACTCACAACAGAGCATCAGCGGTTCCTTTGCCTTTTGTGGATTCGTATTGCCGTGGGTGACTTGCTCTTGTAAAAACTGGTACTAGCCTGGTCATGATTAAGTGCTCCAGAACCTTGCTCATCACAGGGAGGAGACATATAGATCTGTAGGACATAGGGAGCTGCTTATCTCTGTCCCCTCCCTTGAAGAGGAGTCTCGGATCAGCAATCTTCCAGCTTCTTGGAAAGAAGAGGAAAGCCTCGGGCCTTGTAGAGGTCTCTTTTCATGATGGTTAAGGCCGGTGTCCACCATGGGACATGTCGAGCCCTCGCCTTTCGGTGTCGGAGGGAGTTCTCGGCGACATCTCGGATAGCATCGGTAATCCTGGAACTCTATAGTTCAGGTCATCCATATTTGCCAATTCAGCCTCTGTCCAGTCCTCGTTGAGAATCTCTCCCTCCAGCATACTTCGAAAGACATTCCAATTGATTCCACGTGTTACATGCCCTTACCTTGTGAACATATCGTCTCATGTAATACATCAAAAGACAGACCTTGTGGTCAGAACTCGTCTCGGATCTGAGGGTCCAATCGACAATGTATCTTATCAACGTCAGCGAAGCCAGAGTTACATTTATCCAGCCCTATTGGTCCTGAGAACGTTGGGCCAGTGGAGGGATTATTTATAACGACAAGCTGGCTTCTCGCAATGAACTCCCTGAATTAAACACCCCTTCTATCAGTCCGATTGGATTCCCAGACCGTGTTCCAAGAGTTGGTATCTGAGCAGATGATCATGTTTCCATTGCTAGCGGTGATCGCTTCCATGGCGGATATGCTCTCTTCTATCATGTTTCCTTGAGCTATGTATAGAGATACCAGAGTAAAAGCAACGCTACCTCACCTGATGTAGCATGCCGCACAATCCGCCATGATGTATTGTCTCAGATCCATCACGTCAAGATTGGGGTTGTTGACTATGATAGCAGCCCTGGGCCTCTTTTCTCTACTCCTCAGAGCTATAATTCTTGAGGTGGGGCCAAACCCCGTGACCAAGTTCCCATGGCAGCTCGGTTCCTGGACCCCCAGGACATCATAGCGTTGTGCGAGAGCTCTCAGCTCATTCGCCACAAGATGCCGACGGCCCATGTTGAGCTGGAGGATGGTGAATTTTATTCACATAAAGTGGATTTCACCATTTCTTGGGCCCACATTAAGTGCACTTGGCACACGATTTGTGCTTTCTTTGGTTCAAGGGTGCATTAGCTCGCACATAGTTAATACAGTTCGGGGCAGCCTGGGCCTTTTTTATTGGACATTCCTTTAGTACATGGCCACTAGCAGCACACCATGTACAAATCACAGCTTCCTCTGTACATGTGGCCTTGGTGTGTCCATAGGACTGGCACAGCGCGGGGTGTTGAGATGATCTTTAAAGGTCATCGACCACCACCCTCCATCGACACATCCCATTTCTAAAAGTTGGAACCTTACCATGGGATGCACTTCTAGCACCCAGTTCTTGGTAAAGCCATTCCTAGTCACAGTGGAGAAGAGCGGCCGAAGATCATCATTTACCAATGGAGTGGGGACCGACTTCTCGGTTATTCTTCCTCACAAAAATCGAACTAGTTCCTCTGGGTTCCAGGAGTGAGGCACACCCCTCACCTCAAACCTAGGTTTCCTCCTCGGAGCTATGTTAGCTTGTAGTCCTCTGTCACGAAGTTCTTGCCACCCAAAAACTTTGTTAACATGAGAACTGTCATCCAGGCGAACCAAGAGAGCAGAACCCGACTTGGTCACATGGACGATTGCTGCTTTCATGCCGATTTCTGTTGTGAGCGGTAATCCATTTATGATATCAACTGCGGTCTTGCCGGCCCCACTAATAGTGACGTAAGTTGGCTTCGGATTCTGGGTAGGCTTGGATGGCAAGGATTTAACAATCTCCGCCATAGTCTTAGGTTTTGTGTGCACCGCGGAATCGTTCAGCGGAACAGGCTCGAGTTGAGCTTGCTCGCTTATTGGTTTTATTCCTTCAGCTGAAGCTGATTTTTTAGCTTTTTTCTTATTTATTTTCCTTTTGACCTCAGTGAGAGGTGTAGGATCAGATAAAATATCACTGGGGTCTTCAGCCGCTGCTTCTTTTATTTCTCTCTGTTGTTCTACAGCTACAAGTCGCCGGTTAGAGAATCCTTCCATGAGTTTTGGCACAGACTGTTCAACAATAATCTGGGTAATCATTGAATGGACACTCGGAAAAGCGAGCGTCTCTTTTACAGCCCTTTGGACAAGGGTAGAGACATTCTCAATTTTTTCCTGATATTCCTTCGTTTTGTCATGCATCGTTTCAATTGAATCAAGTAGATACTGAAACTTACCGTTGATGTAGTTCTGCACCTTTGTGCTAACGTTCCTGTCAGTATTTTTAAAATAAACTCTCAAGTCCTCCTGGATTAAATTCACTTTCTGGAGTTCAGAATTACACTCAGCCTCTTCAAATACTGCGGAAATATCGCCCTGAGAACCTTTCCTAGCCCGTTTGGCATTAGACCTTAATAGCTTTAAAGATGTTTTCTCTTCAGCTTCTCTCGCCTTCGATAATATTTCGTTTGGCCTAACCTCAGTCATTTGGTCACTAATTTTCGGTGTCCTTTTGCTCACTAATTACAAAAGTTCACCCTAGTCCACACTCATGGGCTTAAAATTCAAATTGACCAACTAACCCTACCGTCTCCAACTAGGGCAAAAAAAAAAATAAATAAATATAAAAAAACACTGCTGTAATAAACGCTTGTCGGAAAGTCGGAGCATCAATACCAATACCACATACCAAGCTATGTCGATGACATTCATCGTGTTGGGTCTGATAGGAAATACAACTTGGAAAACCCAAGTTCAAACCCAAGACTGAAGCCCAGGTGGCTGAAGGACATTCTGTTATAAATTCTATCATTTACACTGCTTCTATTTTATTTATTATTATTTTTCCCTCTTCGTACTTTTTTTTTTCAAATCAACTTGTTTCTTTTTTTTTTTTTTCCATAAGCGACAATTGTTTGTTTTGTTAGGTTTAGGAATGTTGTTATTTTTTGTTATTAATTTTGTTTTTCTCTTATATTAGGAAGCATAATTTTTATCTATTTATTTTCTTTTAATTATAATGTTGTGTATAGTTAGGGGTGTCTTTTGTACGAGACTTTACCCCCCCATAATCAATTGTTAAAAAAAAAAAAATAATGGTTACATCAACCATGCAAGGCCCACCAGGCCGATCTGGTATAAAACAAATAAATAAAAATACATGCTTATCTTTTTTTTAAGCTTCTCTTGAGAGTAAAGATAAAAATGGTTGGTTTGTCTCTCCTTAGACAGTTAATTCCTAGTGGAATCGAGATTCTCAGTGGAAATTTTTGCAAGAGTGGCCAGGATGGTGATGAAGAGACAAATATTTGATTTTCTTTCAATATTCACTATTAGGACATCCTAGCTTTGACAAGTGGGATTCTCAATTGTTAGGTCAGGAAATTGATGTTTGTGAAACTAATTAGCAAGGCATTATAAATCTTCTTTCATAGCCAAAATCTTTTATAAAAAAAGAGATGAATAGTATTTTCATCTCCCAACGAAATCAAGTAAGATAGATGTTGATGTAACAAGTCTCTAATCGTCACTATCTTTTTTTTCTTGAAGACATGGGAGTGTTTCAAGTCAGCTCGCTTATGCACAAAAACAATATTAAAAGATTCATAAACATGTGATGTTTGTTTATATAAGATGTTTAAAATAATATTTGTATATTAGGCTCCATGTTGGGTCTCATAATCATAATACATATGATAATAGCAAAAAAGTGAGAATGTTTCAAGTATTTTTAGGCAGAACAAGTTTTTTTTTTTAAGTTTCAAACTATGTTTTATGTTGAAATTCATTTATGTTCAAAAAAGTGAAGACTAATAACTGTATCTACTAAATGAATATTTGATTAATACAGTAATTAGGTCTTATCACTCCTTACTCGTATTTGTTACTCTCTAGAATAAGACTTTTTTTTAAATTCAAATTTTAAGAATAATAAAATTTTAAGTTTTAACTTTCAAACCAAAAAAAGGAAACAAAATTTTTAATCCCTCAAACCTAATTGTTCTGCATAATATTATATTATAATATCCTCGTTATTTCAACAACTTTATTAATCAAAGTAACACTTACACTTCTACTGTGGTTTAATCTTTTTTATTACAGTACTGGTTAAGTATTTCGAAGAAAATAGCCTGATGTTTATGCCATTCCAAGTCACATAGACTGTTACTATTATGACCCAGTGAAAAATAAATCAAAATTTCAAGAATTGTAGAAGTTATAGGTGAATCTTTATACCGAGACACCTGTTATAAAGTTGTAGGTTGTAGCGGATTTGGGGAGGCTTGAGTAGTAAGGTGATGCGGAACCCTGAGCAATAACAATGTTGCATAGCTTCTTTGGTGATGGTGTGGGCCTTGGAGAAGATTTGGAAAGTATGGAATACCTCCAAGAAGAAACGGGAGTCCGAAGGACCTCTATAATACCAAATCCATCATTAATTTATTTATATGAGAAGATGGTTGGGGGTGCGGTCAGAAAATAACACAAATAAGTTTTTAAAAAACTTATTTAATAGTGCCAACATTGCGGCTAGAATTCATCATGGCTACTTGTAGGAGATCAGAGACCTAAGCCTCTTAGAATTCTGACCGAAACATTGACACTATTAAATGAGGTTTTTTTTAACTTATTTACATTATTTTCTGACCACATCCCAACCATCTTCTCCTCATATATATTATTCATGGTCAACTATCTTCTCCTCATACATATTATTCCTGGTCAACTATCTTCTCATCATTATTAATTTATTTAATTTTCTTATGATTCCCTCTCGCCACCCCTCTGAATCTGGAGAGTTATGAAAAACGTACAAATAAACTGAATTTATAATAGTCAGTACTTTTACCTATACATACAAAAAACCAGAGAGGGGAATAACTTTTAATCAATACCTTTTAAATGAACCAGCACACATAATTTAATCTGCAGAATAATTTTGTTTTAAATATTTAGGTATTTAAAGTAAAAAGTTTAATGTCTACTCGGTATAAAAATGGTGCATTTTCCAATATTTTTGAAATGAAGAAAACATACAAGAAATATAGTTAAAGGCTTCATCTGCATTTTTTACAACATGGAACTTTTTTTTTCATTTTTGATGTCAGGATCAATTTAAAATTCACCTTATTGTTTTAAGTAACCTTCAGCACTTATTTGTTTAATTTAACTTTATACATAAGATATCCTCTATACATCTTGAAATGATGTTAATGATTCTTATAGGAATTATATTATTCTTTTCTTCTAACAATCTCCTGAGATCAATGATACAGTAAAACAAGAAGCTTGGAATGTAAAATGGCTTTCATTATTCAGACTTTACAATTGTCACTATGTGAAAAAAAAACTTAATGAATAGCTAAATAAATAATTAAACAGACTATGGGAACGTTTTGTTTAGTCACATAAGTGTTATTCAGTTTTTTAGCCAACACTCACACATGAGCGCACATCACCTCTCGTTTAATACTGAACTAATGTGAACAACATTATTTTAACGTTAATCAAGTTAATTACATATTTGAGGCACTCGGTCGTTAAACATGGAGCCTGAGATTGAAGTTTTCAGTAGATTTATTTAGTTTTCTTAAATACTTTTCATAGATTTTTGAAAGAATTTTTAGGAAATTTTAATTTTTAAAGGTATACTGCCGGTTTTGTTATTGTAATTGTTGTTATTTACTCCTAGTTAGACTATTGTAATTAACAACAATTTTAATATTGTAAAATTTTCATTTTTAGTGTTATGTTTCATTACAAATGCCTGATGAGGTATCAATGAGGCTTAAAATGCAACTTTCTTGAACAGGCTTACAAGCTTATAAATCCATTGCAAGGAGTAACAATCAACTAGTTGATAGTATGAATCTACTGTCTGCTCCGAGGGTCATATGGTTCTTGGGAGCACTCCATTACCTGATGCATAGATATGGGCGAAGTATGGGCTGTGCTAACAGGAAATTTGTTTGTTCTAAGACTGGCACTTTTCTTATTTCACACACCTTTTATCTGCAGCTATCATTGGTCTGGGTTTTTTATTTTTTTTTTTTAGCAGGGAAAAAATCTTTAGTAAGATGAAGTGCAACAAACAACAGTTTGAAATTCCTACTCACTAAATAAACAGCTCCCAATTCTTTTTTACCACCCTCTGGAACCACTGTCTAGCATTACTTCCCAAACAGAAGAGCTATACACCTACTTCTTCTTTGGACATCTTATTAGCCTGGCTTCTCCTTTCTCCCTCTTGTGCTCTGAGCCTTCTGCTCCTTTTCACCACATAGTCTGCTACAGCACTCCAATTCTCCTACCTATTCATCATCAAAGCGACTAAGTTTTCCAGGACTAATTTCCTGATTTTTCCTTGGTCTTCCAATATTTGGCATAATCCTAGACAATAGTTACTTGTACTGCTTTGGCACTAACTTTGAGCAAGAGTACATCAATCAGCACCTGGAGAAATCTAACAGGAGTGTGTGTGTGCATAAGATATCTCTTAAACACAAGAAAAGTACAGCTATCATCAGACCACTGAGATGTGCTCATCTTTTTGTTCTATGATTTAAAATTGTTTAGGAAAGCAAAGTGGCACTTCACCATCAAATGGTTTTCCTAATACCTAGGCTTATAACAATTTCTTGTAGGAAGTCATATTCAATGTCACTATTGTTTCTGAAATGGGTTGGCCATTTATGCACTCTTCTCAATTAATGTAAAAGAAAAAATATTTTATGGATCAAACTGTGTTATAAATAATGTGTTAGTTCAAAACTACATTTTTCTCCAATGTATAATTTTTTTTCAGCAATGCCACCCATAAACCTTACTCCTGAACTAAACCGAGCTGACAGTGAGGATGATGAAGATGATGAAGAAGTTGCCCAGCAAGACAAAGCGTTTGATTCTCTTTACTCTTGCCCAATTTACAAATCTGTCATAAAAGAAGTCGCACCAAAAAATGAAAAAGCTTACCAAAATAATTACCTTTTAACAGTGAATCTCCCTAGCCTTAAAAGTGAAACAACATGGATAAAACGATCAGTTGCATTATTTAGTACTGTAGATGACTAATCAAAATTCAAAATAAAATTAAGATAAGGCTAGGACACTCAATATTTACCTAAGTATATTGTTTAGTATTTTTCACATTTACATTATTTTTTTACTTGTAACTAAGTTATTATTATTATTATTAATTTGGCACTATAACTCGATGTTGAGTCCTGGTCTCCTGCACCAGCCACCACCAATCATTACGATCTTGTGCGGCTGCCATCCAGTTTCTCACTCCCATCATGGTCCTGACATCACCACTCACACCGTCACTCCATCGAAGGCGAGGTCTTCCTCTGTGTCTTGTTCTATGAAGTACCTCTGTCACTATTTTCCTTGGCAGATCATTCTCAGCCATCAGAGCAACATGCCCGGCCCACCTCAATCTACTGAGCCTCACAAACTGGACGTCTGGTTCCTTATATAAATCTTTGAGCTCCTGGTTTGTTTGACGTCGCCATATCTGGTCAACCTTGACAGCTCCAACGGAGATTTTACGGAGAATCTTCCTCTCCAAGACCATAAAATTGTGCTCACCAGCCTTGGAAATAGTCCAAGAAGAATTGGCCGAATAATTGTTTTATACAAATACATCTTGGTGTCCTTAGTCAAGGCACGGCTCCTAAAATAAGGATTGAGGCTATAATAACAGCAGTTGGCACATAAGACTCTTCGTTTAATTTCGGAGTGCACAACATCGTCTTGGGTTATGAGCGATCTAAGATACAAAAACTCAGGGCATTTTCTAAAAGTATATTCTCCGATCCTGATTTCTTCACTGGGCCTGAGGATTTCTTCTGTGACCATGTATTTGATCTTTTATGCATTTACTTCAAACCCCATTTTTCTTGCTGCTTCAGCTAATTTCATAAATCCATCAGAGACAGCTTGGAAAGAGCATCCAGCAATGTCAATGTCATCAGCACAAGCAAGAAGCTGTATTGTTCTGCCCACTTGAATTCCAGATTCTCTAATGGCTTTTTCAAGAGCTAAATCAAAGAGGAGGCAGGTCAATGCATTCACCTGCCTTAGTTCTCTTCCTGAGACAAACTCATCAGATCTTGCTCCCCAATCTGCACCATGCATCTCACCTCTCTCATGGCTAGTTTTGACCTCTCTCATTCTAATTAACTTCTTAGGGATGTTGAATTCTCTCGTTGCCTTGTACAACTGTTCCCTATGAATGCTGTCATATGCTGCTTTGAAGTCAGTTGAACAAATAAGTGGTCCGTTTTAATCCAGTATTTGCGTTCTTTCTCAAGCATGATGCATAAGCAGAATATTTGGTCAGTTGTAGATTGTGCAACTAAGTTCAGTATTATTAATAATTTCCTTCAAAAAATGCATTGCTCACCCAAAACTTTTGTACTTTGTTTACAGTCATAACTGATATGAAAACAACTTTTTGTATAAAAATTATATAAAAAGAAAAATATTACTCATTTGTGTAGCCCACCCGTTTCATTATTTCTAGTATCTTTACACCCCCTATTGACCATAAATTTAATCTGATATAGGTAAAATAAACTTTAGTACCACTCAAAATATTAAACCTCTTCAAGGTAACACATTCCTCCTATTATGTGACTTAAAAGACGTACTGTTTTTAATAAACTGGCAGATTTGCTAACTTAAATTTCTCTCATAATTTACCACAAATTTTAATTTAATTCATACATGATCAGTTTACACCTTAACTTTAACCCTCAATCAGATAAAGAAATGAGTTTCTCAAACATTAAGTAATTTTTTTTTCTGAGACAAATAAACCTCTAGCAACCAGCACTGCTGTCCCTAAGAACGCCATTACAGGAGGAGGGAGTAGGGAGGGTATCATCCCCTCTCCAATAATTTAAAAACCTGAAAAGTTGTAGAATTTGAGAACTTACTTCACACTGAAAATTGGGGGTTCAAACACTATAGAAAGAGATAATTTAGGCAATTAAACGCTAATTTAAGCTCTTAAAATTGCTCATAAACGCTATTTAGAGAGGTTAATTATCTAAAAATGTGTACAAGAACAGAAAATTGCTGGGAAAGCTTCCAGACCATCAAAAAGTTGGGAAATTCGGTCAAAATTGTATAGAAATTTTAGATATTATTTTAAATTTTAGTAAAAACAACACAAAAAAAAAAATATCTCAAACAGACTATACATGATTTAACAATTTGAAACCATTGCATGCACAAAACCAGAACTTACTGATAAACAAAATATCAATCAACATTAAGACAAGATGAATGGTATGAACATTTACGTAGAACCTATATACATAGAACCTTTTGTTTTTCATTAAAATCTTTAAGAATTGGGTAATTCAATTTGCCAGATTTCAAAACTCGCTAGAATTTTTAAAGTAGATTTAATAAAATAAATCATGCCCCCAGATAATCACATAAAAGGGAATAAACTGCAAGGAACATGTTAAAATATTCTATCTACAGTGGGGAAGAGGTTTCACCTAAATGTCTATACCTTTTTATCAGAGCACATTACAAAGAGTCAATAAGAAAGAATAAAAACTGTATAATTTTTGCTTCAATCTAAGAAATATGATTAATAACAAATTTACAGAAACATATATTTATATTGCAAAAGTTCATAAAATGAGGATTATGTTTTACTTAAGTACTAATCAGCACAGCCTTATTTATTAATAAATAGAACAGTAAATTAAATATATATATTTTCTTTAATTCATATAAACAATTTTTCATTACAATTTATACTTATAATTTATTTTTTTTTTGATTGAGGAATCAAGATTTTAACTTTTCCAGGAAAGTTCCTAGAAATTAATTGATCATTAACACTTTTCATGACATCTCTTTCTCTTGGAGTGCAGTCTTTAGAACGTAAAAACATGTCTAAGGCAGCTCGACCAGCTTTCCCTCTCTTAGTCATCCCCGGTATCATTTTAACCTTATATCTGAAAAATTTAATAATAAATAACTTCTATGATTAAAATCAAACAAACACCATTCCATAAAACATAATTAATGTTCAAGATGAAAAAGGGTATTATGATAAATTATATCAGGAGAAGATAGTTGGAACACCAAGCAAAAGTAAGGTGGTGCAGCAGAGGAAAACAGAGCTCCAAAAATAAGTCAAAGAGTCTCTTATGGAAGTCTGAAATGTCTCAGCAAGTCTTTAAAATATGTTAGAGACTACTTTCCGCTAGTCTCTAATATATTTTTGTAACTCCGTTCTCCTCCAACATAGAATCTTACTTTTGCTTGATATCTCTGGCTTGAGTTGGTGAGTTTCATATATTTACAATTTCTATCCGTCTTTTTATACCCTTTTCCACCCTTTTTTTTTTTTATTATTCTTTCTTCTTACCCATGTTATTAACACTTTCATGTCCAGTGACACCAGCGTGTGGTCACCTGCAATGAACATTTGACTTACACATGACAACACGCTGATGTCATACATTGCCACATATTTTTTTTTTATATATCTTTAACAGAAGAACTATGATAAAGCTTGATTTTGAATTCAGGTTTTTGCCTGATAATAAAATAAGTTTCACTTACTTGTGTTCTTCACTGACCACACCCCAACCATCTTCTTCCCATATAATTTCCACAGTCAACAACTAATGTATCACTATGATAATAAAATATAGTTAAGTTTATGCACACACAATACAGGAAGTCTGAAAACCAGACATGATGGCCAGGTGGCTTAGAGGAGTGTCGAGTGCTAGCTAGATATAGCAGGTAGATGAAATAAAATTTGTCCAACAGAAAAGAAAAGAACCCTAGGGGAAAGAACCCTAATTAATAAACAAAACATGATTAGTCAGCATATGATGAACCTTACAGTGCAGGGGGTCTGATCCCCAGTACCAACATCTTTCAGGAACAAAAAACAGGAGTCGAAACATCATTATCCAGTGGATAATGTGCTACAGTTGGATCACTTAGAAACTGTAGCATCTGATATTTCAAGTGAAGAAAGAAGGCAATTGTGAGTATTACTAGCAGAGAAAAAAGTTAAACTGCAGCAGACAGTGAGGAATCATCAATCCTTTGACAGGGATCATTTTGTTACTATATGGAGAGAACTATTGAATTACTCGGAAAAGTAGAAGAGGTTACTCAACTTCTTCTTTTGTTTCAACCTATAGTGCCTAATCAGCGTAGGGAAGTGCTCAGCCACAGGTTCCAATATTCTCTATTTGCAGCTAGATTCCTGGCCTGACAAAGATCCTTCCCTCTTGCTCTGCAAAACCTGTCGACATACTCCAGATAGGACATCCTTGGTCATACACGAGGCCTTCTGTCATCTGGTATATACTCCATTGTTTTTAGGGAGTCCCTATATTCCTCCGTTCTAATGACGTGGCCGAACCAGCAGAGAGAAAATACTTACGGTTAGGGGTGGTTAGGGTTTGATTACTCAACTTATGATGTTTATTACTGATGCCAGTAATGAATCCATGATGAATTCCAGGATAAATCAGCACATGAAACTGACTTATGGATTGAGGACAGCAAGATTTAACATATTTTACAATGCTTGACAAAAAAGAACCTAGCCAAGGCAAGAAAGAAGAGAAAAAATTAATAGCAGGAAGAAGTTGACAAGGACATAAGGGGGAAGACCCTACAGAACAATAATTACTAAACTGAAAACTACAATTTTATTACCTCCAAGCTCTCTTGAATCATTAAAAAAAATTAGTAACAGATCTATTTCCAAGACTATTTGACAAAACAAAGCTGCTACATCTAGAAGAAGTGCCAGAAATAATGAAAGAAGAACTAGACCTAACCTGTAAGAAAACAGCAAATTCTAAAGCTTTGGGGCCAGATAATGTCCCATGTCTTGCCTTGAAATTGGTCGACTTTTATTTCTGTGGTGGTCCCACGAAATGAAAACTTGAATTTAACCCCACTATGGTTAGAATAGGGTTGTACCCAGTGGCTAACCCCCAATGTATGTCAGAAATGATAAGGGAGTTGTCGGATTTAAGTAATCCGATTTTTGTCGTTGCTTTTTTAATTTATATAAAGTCGGGCTCGGGGGTCTCATTTTCTGATACCCCCCTTTCCGCGGACACCGGAAGGCTCCGCAGACGCTGCGACTGCAATGCCGCCCCAGCCTAAGCATCATGCAAGCTAGGACCTGGCCTACCCCTACCATCATGCCAGGCTCCAGGACACGCTGGCCAGCCCTTGAAGAGGAAATATGTCTTTTCAGACATCGGGCGAGATACATGGTCTTCACCATTTCGCCCACAGCACACCTGGAGCACCTGCAACTAGGCATTTAGGGTTAATGCCCTCCGTTGGTCATTTATTTACCATTATATGTTGTGTCTGGCCGAAATAGTTCGTGACCAATAGCACTTTATTTTGATTTAGTACGTTTATGAAATTTTAGAATGGCTTTCAGCTAAAATTATTTGCTTTAAATATTCATGTGTCTAATTTATTGATTTATTTATTTGTTCATAAACTAGGGAGATTGTTTTTTATAGCTTATTTATTTATTAATTACATGTATTCTATTTCCTATTTATTCGTATTTCCACGTCTTTATATTTAGTCGAAGTTGGCAAACAAGTTATTTATATAATTTTACGAAAGTTTTTTGCATGTTTGTGTGTATTGTTAATGTTTATTCGTTCTATTATTAAAACGATTTTATTTATTTACTTATTTTTAGATTGTAAGGCTATTTATTCATAATCGTTAGAGTCGTTTTGCATATTTTAATCTTCCTTGTTCGATCGTTTCTATATATTTTTAGTATTCAGAAAATCGTTTCAATTAATTAAAATGGGTTTAAATGAGGAATCGGTTACCGAAATCGATAGGATCCGGTCACTAGAGCGCAAGCTGCGACGCGTCAGGCGAGGTCTCCTTAAGCTGGGGTCGCTCTGTTTAGTGCCGGTGTCGAGTGAGGATGCTCTAATCGATTTCGAGGTCGATTATGACGGATGTAAGGAGCTCTGGGCGGAGTATAAGGTGGTATGGGACGAATTGGACTCCGCATACGCGTCCCTGGGAGCTTCTGCGATGCCGTCCGATTGGAAAGTGGATTATGACGTGATCCGAAACGACCTGCGACAAGTTGAGGTGCGATATCGGAAGCTTAAAGCACAACGCGATTCCGTTTCCCAGGAGGCAAAACCGGGTGTGTCAGCTCCAACCTATCCGTCCCAACTCCCGAATATCCAGATATCGGTTTTCGACGGTGATCTATCCGACTGGCCGCGGTTTCGGGACACCTTTGTCGCTCTTGTTCACGACAACACGCAATTGGCACCCGTGAACAAGATGCACTATTTAAAGAGTGCCCTTAGTGGGGAACCCGCGTCGCTTCTAGCCGGATTCTCTTTCGATGCCAGCTCCTATCAGCCGGCTTGGGACGCGCTGGTGCGCGAATACAACAATCCGCGCGTTCTCGCTTCAAGATGCCTGCAAAGGGTCTTGAACCACAAATGCCCTACATCTGGCGGCGAACGCGCGAAGTACGCTTCATATTTGGCCGAGGTTGGTGAGGGGGTCGAGTCGTTTCGGGCTTTGGCTTTAGAGGACGAAACGGATGTCACATTAGCTCTCCGAGCTTTGGACCCCGTCACCAGACGGCACTTCGAGCTTGCCCATGCAAGCAGCGATTTCCCCACCGTCGACGATATTATAGCGTTCGTGAGACAGAGATTAATGGCGTGGAAGCTATCTCACGAACTCGATATGCAGCCTCATTCCGACGCTCCACGTGCTAAGTGCGCCGGTAGAGGAAAGGGCGGAGTTTCCTTGCTTGTCAGCAAAGTCGGCACGAAGGACCGTGTTTCTCCGGGTCCATCCGGGTCGCCACCTAGGCGCACGTCTCCAGGGAAATCGTGCAGATCGGGGCGTCGTCAGTCACCCGGCACTTCTTCACGCGGGAAATCCGTCTCTCCTGGCAAAGAACGTTGTCCCCGTTGCGAGGGACGGCACCTCTTGGGGCGGTGTTTCCGCTTTCTGGCCTTGACCCCTCAGGAACGTAGCGACTTTATCAAGTCATCCGGTCTGTGCCGGAACTGCCTGAGGTCGGGTCACCACGCTTCGAAATGCCCTTCGGAGTTCACGTGTTCGTTTTGCCGCGCCAGGCATCACAGCGTACAGCATGTAGAGAGCCGATCGGGTTCCCCCGCCGCCGTCACCTCGCCAAAGTCCGCGAATTTCGTGGGTCATACTCATGATGGGTCCAGGCCTATTGATTGTTGTTCAGAGGTAGTAATGGGAACTGCGTGTGCCGTATTGCACGGATCTAACCATTCCGCGCCCGCACGGCTACTACTGGATTCCGGCAGCCAGTACACCTTTGTTACTGCCAAACTCGCGACGAGGATTGGCGGCCAGATGCAACCTTTCCACGGAAGAATCGCCGGTTTAGGAGGTACTAAGGTCGCCAATATCAAGGGTGCGATGACGTTCAGGCTTCGATCCCTTGTCGATAACACCACGAACTTCAGGATCCGTGGGCTCGTTGTTGAACGTATCACCTCCGACTTACCCAGGCGTCCGGTTCCTTCGCGGGTTAACAGAGATCTGTCGCGTCACGTTCTGGCCGACCCTTCCTTTAGCGTTCCCGGCCCCATCGACATGCTCATAGGTGTTGACCTATACCCTCGCCTCGTTACTGGTGCTCCCACCAAGGCCTTCCGGGATGGTCACCTATACCTCCTGCCAACGGTACTCGGCAAAGTCGTTATGGGGACTCATTCGGATATTGCTTCGTCCATCGGCATCTCACTCCTCATACAGGATGATGCAACCGCTTCGAGTCGGACCAATCAAAAACCCGACAACCTCGTTACAATTATACGTAGGCGCCCACGCCGTTGCATCCGTTCGAAAACCAATCGTTCGAACGCATCCTCAAACCTCACATCCGTTCGTTAACTTAGCCTTTTTTCGTTGCGCTTGGGGTTTTTCAGGGTGGGCGGCAGGATTTGCTCTCCGCGAGCCAAGGGTTCTGTCCAACATTCGTTATTCGTTAATCGCCTCGCATCTCCAACCGTTTCAGGTCATCAACCGTCCACCAAGAACGATTTCTTAATCGTTAATCTTTAATGTATTTATGTATATATTCGTCTTGTTTTGCATGTCTGTTTTAATATTTATTATTATCGTTTGCGTTGCCTACGGGCCCTCTTATCTGGAGCGGGGTTATTTACCTATTTTTATGGCAGACTGCGCCTTCCCCGTCTCTTTGCATTTTTCATAATAAATTCGGCCGAGCCAAATTTAGGTGGGCGGTATGTCGGATTTAAGTAATCCGAATTTTGTCGTTGCTTTTTTAATTTATATAAAGTCGGGGTCGGGGGTCTCATTTTCTGATGCCCCCCCTTTCATCGGACACCGGAAGGCTCCGCAGACGCTGCGACTGCAATGCCGCCCCAGCCTAAGCATCATGCAAGCTAGGACCAGGCCTACCCCTACCATCATGCCAGGCTCCAGGACACGCTGGCCAGCCCTTGAAGAGGAAATACGTCTTTTCAGACATCGGGGGAGATACATGGTCTTCACCATTTCGCCCACAGCACACCTGGACGAGAAAGCGGCCTAGAAGACTTCACTGGGGCGGCGAAGACGTCACACAATCAGATAAGCCAATAAAATACATGAGACCCCATTGCTCTGTTCTGATACTATTATACATAATAATTTTAAACTAACTCACTAACCAGTTTACCCCTCCAGTGAGTTAACATTATAAATAACGAAGGAAATATATTCATGTTTTTATGAGCAGAAAATGTCTCACAATTTCCAGCCCCCCTTTTCCACACACATTAATTTTAATCATAAAATTACACTCAGGACACCTGCAGTATAACACGAGCAGGTCCCGATGTAAACAGGAGTAATAATAAAAAAAAAAAAAAAATACACCAACTGATGAAGATGAGAAGAAATGTTAACGCATACTCTTGAAAGGAGTCAGTAATGACATATTCTGGAAGATAGACCCACCACCTTATTTCTGATATTGCAACATGGGTGGCATGTGAACGTAGGAAGTTTGACCTTTAACTCACTCAACTGTTAACTGGGTATAGAAGCTTCAAATTTAGTTTCTTATTTTCAAGCCCTAAGCAATTGTATGAATCATATTTTATACTTACTTATTATTTAAAATGGATGTATAGGGAGCCACAATGGGAAGAGCAAATAAAATTTCATCATCTTCATGCGGGATCCCAGTTAAGGAATGAAGCATATCCAATTCGTTGCTTTCTACAGCTGTTTCATCGTATTTTCTTTCATCTTCATCATCTGATTTTTCATTCATAGGTGAGTTTTTAATTATAACAATAGGCTCAATCGAGTTCCCTTGTAGAGTTGGAAATGCTTTCGAATTTTCATTTTTTTCAACTTTAGGACTATAGTTTTTATCATTTTTCTTGTTTTGATTTCGACGGTTTTTCTTCTCGGCTACTTTAGAAGTACCAGCAGACTGAAAAACAGAAATACATAATTCCACAGGACAAAGTAAAAATATAAATAATACACTCAAATTTAAAAAGTAGCATTAACATGGGCAATATGCAAAATAGTTCCGGAACAATGCAGATACAGTAATTCAGCAGACACCCGTAATTCGAGAACTACTCGCCTTTTCACTCTTTCATGAGACATTTGAAATTTTCTGAGAACTACTCACTTTTTCACTCTCTCATGAGACATTCGAAATTTTCTAACAGACTTTCTACCTATAACTTATTTTCAGTGAAGATAATAAAAACACAGAATGCTTTTAATTTGAAGGGGGTCATTTTAGAGTGTGACTTTATAATCTATTCTAGTTCCCTACCACACTTGACTCTGAAATTTCTGATGGAATGAGTTATTCTCAAGGAAGAATTCTCATAGGGCATCAAAACCATTTTACATAGATGGTTTTTCTGATCTGGTGAGTCCTGTATGCTAATAAACATCAATACTGTGGTATTGATATCTGTGGATAACAATGATGATTTGCGAGAAAAATCAAAACAATAATAAGAGGAGATGGTCGGGAAGTTTATACCAAAAGTATACAGTGGGTATGCAAACCGGATATTAAAAAAAAAACTGGTCGACCATTGAACCCCATACTTCCCTCAACACCTCTTTGTACCTCAAATTTCTCAAACTTTGTTGTCAATCTGGCTACCTCATCTTCCATGGTCAATTCTTCAAACAAATTTCTGGCTTGGTTACCCATAGCCATCTTGCCCCTGACCTCTCTAATATTGTTCTCAATGATCTTCTCAACTCTGTTATTCCCCTTTTTCCTAATGAGATATAAGATACCCGTTTTACATACCCATTATATATTGATACATTTTATTACCTTTTGGGCTCTCATAATTTTACATTTTAACCCTTTTTAAGTTTTTTACTCTCTTATTAACTATTTTATCTTTGCGATCTTTTGACTGTTAGATTTCTGTTTATCTAACATCTTTTGCCAACCTGCACTCTAGCGGCATTTCCTGCAATTTAAAATAGTTTAGCCAGAATTATCTTCCTACATTTGTAAGTTCTTTCTCTCGTATCTTATATTTCTTACTTTCTTCATTCCCTATTCTCCACATATTTCTTCTTCTACCTTGTTCTTATTTTTTACAATATTGTTTTTACATACGCTCCATTATTAATTTAACTAATTTACTCATTAAATAATGTACTCATCTAAATAACTAAAAGGTTTTTAATGTTACTCATCAATATAAAATTCTTACCCACTGTAACATTTATTCATTACTCACATTTATAATATAAATAATAATGTTATCAATCTAGTACTTACTACTACTATCTTTTTCCATAGTTATTAATCAACCAGTTTATATTTTCAATTCATTATTTTGTATATTTTCAAATTTGTTAGTTTATAATTTATTTATTTATTTTTTTTTCTCTGAATGATGGTTGATATTTCTTTTTGTATTTTGTTTTATTAGCCCTGATGAAGACCTGAAAATCAGGTCGAAACGTCGGCACAAATAAATAATTCTTTTGTTTATTTGTGTTTTGTCAGCTGACTGCACCCCCCTCCCCTTGACTATCTTCTCCTCTTATATATCTATGATCAACTATCTTAAACTCATAATAATAATAATAATGGCTTAGTGAACCCGAAGATTCGATAACGATACCACCAATCACTCTTTAATACATCTGTCCAATGCTACTAAATAAATCTTGACTTGACTCAATCTTCCTTCTCAAATTTCAGTCCAGTAGGAAAGATAATAGTTATGTAAATTCTAACTTTTAAGTTTCTCGACAGAAGGTACCACAAGCTAAAGCAATTTAAAAATTGAAAAAAAAAAAAGAAGCATTTTCCACCTTCAACCTTATTTTTATTTTTTAATCAATTTTGTTTTTTCTAGTTACTGTAGAAGCTAAATAATAAAAAACCTCTTTCTACCGCTCCTATTTCTACAGCTAAATATTTATTTTGTTTTATCCGTATTTATTTCAAGACCTAGTTTCTAACTAGATTTTATCAAAGTATAGTAGTATTCAGTTTTATAGTTCCCTCATCCTCACCTAGTAATACCAAATCATCAGCGTACCCAAGCACAGGTATTTCACCATCAAAAGTTGAACTCTTTTCATTATGTATCATATTTCTAATAACATATTCTTGTACTAAACTAAATAAGATTGGTGATAAAGAATCATCTAGTTTTAAACCCAACCAAACCTCAAACTTCTCAGAATAATGATTATCGATTCCAACTTCATCAAATGTTTTGGTCATCATTAGATTTACTAACTTCTTGGTATTCCCTGTTCAATCAAAATATTATATAGCTTCTGTAGGGTCAATAGAACTGTAAGCCTTTTTTGAAATCTTTATAAAGCTGATAAACTATCCCAATGTATTCCAACTTTTGCAGTAATTAAATGTAATGAAAACATTTAATCAATAGTTGAATGATTTTGACTAAAACCACATCATTTTCCAAAGGCTATTTCGACTTCCTCCTAACTCAGTTCATCTATCAACAGTTCAGCACTCTGGTATTCTATAGGAGGAGATTGACAATTATTTCCCATATTCAAAATACTGTTAAAGTTCTTCTTAAATGTATCCAATATATCTATTTTATTTTTAAAATATTCTATTTTATTATTTCTGAGGAAGTTAGAAGTCTCATTCTTTAAGGCCCAAAAGTAAGTAACATTGTTTTCGCTAGGATTATTGAGAGTTTTTAACTTAACAGCTTTTCTTTGTTTGCACTTATGAAGAAAGTCTTCATCAAACCAAGGTTTATTATTTTTAACTTCCCATTTCCTAAGACACAAATTACCAACCTTTTTAATATAATCTCTGATACCTACCCATAACTTCTCCATATCTTCACCATCCTTAAGGTTGTAAGGCATCAAATTTATTTTTTATTTGAAACACGAATTGATTTCTAATTGAGGGGATTATTTATTTCTCCAGATTGAAAGTTTTGGGACAGAAACTGTTTTGATTTCTCTTCTTTATATTAAGTTTTTGGCGAATTTTCGTGATTTCTAGTTCATGATCTGACCCATGATTAAATTAATAACCAGAGATCAATCCAACCATTAGAAACTCCTTAACAATCAAAACTCTCTAGTTTCTAACCTGCTTCTTCATCTATTTTTGACAATCCTCCGAGGCGCCTGAAAAGAAGATGGCCTCAAGACCTTCTAATGTAGAAAATGACTAGAGTGCTACCAATGGGTAATTTCTCTACATGCCTGCATCACTCCATTTTGATCATACATCAAATTTACTCAATGTATTTTTATGTAAATATAGTTGTAAATAGCAATAAATAAATTTTAAAAAACTTTTTACCAATTTTAATTATACATAAGATAATTATATTGTGTAATCCGAATTATCTTCATTAAAGAATAATTATTTCTCATTGATAAAGTATTTCTAATTACTGTATTTGCTTCAAAATTTTAATAATTAGTTCAGTTCACTTTAAATATCATTTATATGTGAATTCAGATTATCAATGAACCTGGTATTAGGTAATAAAGATAACTTATAGATTCTAGGTATATATATATTCAATTTTATTTTTCCTGGCAGTAAATTCCTAGTTTATTGATTAATAGTAAAATCAACAGTATCTCATACCTTCCTCTTATAAATTTTAAAAAACTTAATTTCACAAAATAAGTTAGTGTTTAGTAATTCAAAAAGATAATAAATTTTAATAAGAAATTAATCAAATGAAAATAAATATGAAATATAACTGAATGGTACCTTCAAAATAGACATTCGTAGCTGTTTTTCTTCTTCATCCTGATCTTTATACTTTTCTTTAATCTTCTTTTGGCGACTTTTTTGACCTCTTTTATATTTACTATCTTTTAAATGAGGTTCTAAAATAAAAAAATACAAAACATTATTTCAATTATGTGCACATACATACAGGGTGCTCAAGACTCACAGACACCACCGTTTTATTTGAGAAATAGAAAATTTGAAATTTGATAAGTCTTAGTAGTAGTTAAGAAAGTTTTGTTTTGGTAGAGAATTTGACTTGTAACCTTTTCCAGTTCTTTATTAATGCACTAAACTCTAAAATTATCAATGAAAAGAGAAATTTTCAATGAAGAATTCTAATAAAAAATCTTATTTTAAAAGATTTCATATTGGTGTTTCTTCCAATTTGTCGCATCCTGAAGGCTTAAATTGATAGAAAAAAAAAGTAATTACACAACAACCGTTGAGGAGTTTTGATGATATGTGAACAAATAGTCGGAAAAATCTGACAAATGCAACAAAATTGTTTGAGGTCGGCCAAGGACACTGTCATAATGATAGATTCTCTAATTATAGTAAATCAATTTCTCAAACAAATTTTTTAAATTTTCCACACTGTACAACAAAAATTTTTGGTTTTTGGCCATTTATGTTTTGAGAAATGTGCTGGTTCTGAATAATTAGCAAGATATAATAGTTTAATTAAAAGTAGATTTTCTATGAAAATTCTTCATTGAAAATACCTTTTTCCAAAGACTATTCCAGAATAAAGTGAGCTGATGAAGAAATCCCCCCCCCTCATCCTGGGCCCAGCTGGCTGACGATCAAGGTCACCATTTTTCTTCTTTTGGATCCTCTTTCGAGATTCCGTTCCTGTTTGCGGTGAGAACGTCAGTTTACTAGCATGGACGGACAAACATTCATTAATCATAGCAGTAGTCAGATATATGGAAGTAATCACTTAGATTTCTTCTTTCATTAAATTTATTTATTTATTTTTTTAATCTGTTGTACCTATATATATATCATATTATTTATTTGTTTATTTATACATATATTTTTTTCTTTTTGTAATTTGACTTATTACCTAGTGACATATATATTAACCAATTATTAACTTATTTATGCTTTTTTAACATGTTTTATGTTTTTTTAATCCTATTTATATCTCAAATGTTTGTATATATATATTTCAACCTAGAGACTAACATATTTTTATTCAATTTTTAACCTACTTATACATTTTTAACTTGCTTGATGTTTTTATCATTTTTGTATATTTTTAATGTTTGTATATATATTTAACTTACTGACTCTCATAGTGATAATCTTAAAATATTGTCATATTTGTTTCTTTATTATTATTTATATACAGTTTTAATCATATGAACTATAATTCTATGTATATATTTATTTATCTAATCTTTAACGAATTTTAAAGTTATCTTTATTATATTTATAAATTTTCTAACTAATTGTTATTTTAGCATTGTACTTATTACATTTATATTTATAAATCTGTTACATAATTTTTATATCGATTCCTAATGAATCCTCCTTGCAGGTGAAGAGGTTTCGGTATCTATTGGTAAATTATTGATGAATATAAAAAATATGAGTTCAAACCAACAGAAGCCCAAGAAAATCGAACAAGGACAAACTGTATGGGTTCCAAGAGCGGGAGGCCCTATTTAGGAAGCAGTGGTCGTCTCCATGATATCTATGGATGGCGCTGGGGATGGCGAAAAAAAGTGCATCAAGGTCAAGTGGCAGGATGAGAAAGGGATAGTATTGGGCAAGACATTGTCAATTGGTGATGTCTTCCCAAGATTGCCTACATTTCCGCAGACAAATGAGGAGACGGAAAAAGAATGAAACAAACAAGACCTCCCCCACAGACAATTGATAAAGTCTTTCTTGTCTGTGGGCTAACTTTTCGGGGAGATAGACCATATCAAAGTAGAAATAACTAAATGGTCAGCTGTCTTTCAGGATATAATGAAAGTTAAAAATTTTAACTCAGCGAATTGCGCGGAACAAGGCAGTAGGCAATTTCTTGAATTTCCTTAAAAATTTTAATGCCGAACTACCAGGCCCACAGCTCCCTGCCACCAAAATCTTTAAAATGAGGAAAACAATAATACCGAAATGGCCGAGGTAACACACATCATTAAATATATTGCGGAGATCATGCTGAAGGTGGAGTATGTACCAGAACCTGTATGCCAAGGGCACATAATATTTGTCTACAAGGGAAAAGGAGACCCAAGAAATATTTCTTCTTGGAGGTCATGGTATACTCGATTGACAACATTGGTCATGGACATACAGTGAGCTCCCTGGAGGCAAGAGATGTGTCATCCAACCTCAAAAATGTCTCCTAACCACAAATAAAATAAACATTAATACATGAACCCACACGACTAGCCAGATCAGTGTCATGCTAAATCAGTGTCTTAATTGGGTGCCTCAAGACGGGCCCTTGTCGCCTTCGGTGTTCAACCTAGCCATCGATCATTTTTACCGTGAGTTCTGTGATCAGGAGTTTGCTAATAAATTTGGATACAACCTGAGAAGTGACCAAGAAAGTATGGTCCTCACAGGGTTTGCGGACGATCTGGCTTTAAAGATGTGCGATTGGGTTCTGCAGAAAGAATAATAAATAGTGTCCAGAGGTTGTTAGCGGAAATTGGTTTGGCAATAAATTCAAAGAAAAATGTGGGTATCATAAAGGACAAAGGAGAGCTGCGCTCAACAAAGCTCTCCCTTGAGAATACAGAGGTCATCCAAATGGCAAAAGCCGACGACACCATCAAATATCTTGTGTGTACATTCTCAGGAGAGATAGTATTTGGAGAAGAGGTGGTGACAAAGTTAACTAATAATCTTGATGAATTAGTGAGCACATGCCTGCTCAAACTGGAACAAAAGATCAACTTTGTTAACCAATACTTGTTCCCGGGCTGTACTCACCCTCTCCTGACTGCTCCCCTTGCAAAGATACATCTGCGATATTGGAGGGCATTGATACCAATATTCACAGGAATATCAAGGCCATCGTCAGGCTACCTGCTAACACCTCGTCGGCGATGCTGTACACATCCAGGAGGTATCCAGGACTGGTCTGATTCGCTGTCAATGGGAAGCTCCATTGCAGCATTGATCCATTGCCCAGCAATTGGCTGTCCAATGTTCCGGAAGCCCTATTCCAGTCTACATTCAATTACAAAGCCGAAATCATGGCATGAGCCGATAGACTGAGGGTAGATTAGGGCTAACAAAGTGTGAGAGCTCTACGGCAGTCGTTGCATGAGAATGCTTTCGAAGAATGGGCCAATTGCAGGTGGCAGGGTATTGGTGTTCACCATTTCAAAGAGACCCTGACAGCTAATAGATATGTGTGAGAAGCAGGTACTCTCGGGGTTAGAATGGGCGAACGCCCTGAAACTAAATATGAACTATGCACCCCTGCGTGGAATCCCAGGAGCCAGTGGACAGCAAGGAGAAGTTGGGTCCCTCAGTCGCAAATGTGGCAGAGAATCTGAAACACCAGCCCATGTGCTGGGAAAATGCCCCAACAACTCCCTCCTTATAACACACCGGCACCACAGGGTCAAAGAAGAATTGATGATGTTCCTTGAAAAAAAAGACTTCACCTGCTTCGAGGAGGTTTATTGTGTTGACACAGATGGATCCATAAGATACGCTGATATTGATGCATTCACGAAAATCGGAGGCACGGCTATGGTCTTGAATCCGACGGTAAGATTTGAGAATAATGTCCTCGAACAGGAGGGTGGAGAGGAAAGGGAAAAAAAAAAATATATGAAAAATGTGTCCCTTTCCTTAAGGAAAAATTCCACGAGACCGGAGAGAGAGAATGCACCGAATAGACTATTGGCTATAGTCAATGACTATTTTATCTCTACGATCTTTTGACCTTTAGATTTCTGTTGATATAATGTCTTTTGCCTACCTGCACTCTTGTGGCTTTTCCTACAATTTATAACAATGTTCTTTCCTAATTTCTTTAACTAATTCTTTATAGATTCTTTCCACTGTATCATTTATTTGTTGCTCACATTTATATGTA
>NW_027112337.1:285378-285903 GCF_000696795.3 Halyomorpha halys | reverse complement strand
ACAATCTTCATATTTTCCATCACTTTGGAAAACGGTTTTGATTACTCCACTTCCTAAAAATTCAAATTCTGGTAATGTTGAGCACTATAGACCCATTGCAAAATTATGTTCTTTGTCCAAGGTTCTCGAACGCATAGTGTATGACCAAACAGTACAGTTCTTAAATTCTAATGATCTGTTTGATAAATACCAGTCTGGCTTCCGATCAGGGCATAGTACTCAAACTGCATTATTAAGGTTGACTGAGGACATTAGGATCGCGATGGATAGACGACAAGTAACAATTTTGGTATCTTTTGATTTTAAAAAAGCGTTTGACCTAGTAGACCATACCATTTTATTGCAAATTTTAAGAAATAAGTTCAGATTTTCTCATAGTGCAGTACTCTGGTTTGAATCTTATCTGAAAAATAGAATTCAAGCAGTGATAGATAGTGATGGATCCGTCTCTGAATTTCTACCAATCGGTTCGGGAGTTCCTCAAGGCTCAGTCCTAGGACCATTACTCTTTCTTTTATACGTATC
>NW_027112337.1:280136-281365 GCF_000696795.3 Halyomorpha halys | reverse complement strand
ACTTAAAACTTTTCTCTTTGTTAGATAAACATGCCCCTTATAAAACTATAAATTTTAAACAAAAACCCTCACCATGGCTTACACCAGAAATAAAATATCCACAATAGCATTCTGTAAAATCCCAAATAGTAAAAGATCTCTTTCAATCATAATAAATATATGTAAGCCTCTAATCATTAACATACTTTGTTTTTGTACTGAACGCTTCTTCGCTAACTTTATTATTATTCTCTTGATTTTTTATATTCTTAAGATTGCATTTTTGATTTGTTTTGGTAATTTAAATCGTACTCATTCTGTGACTTATTAAAATATGTTAAAATACTTGTTTAGTAGTACCACTCGCTTGTTAAAATTTATTATATATACCCATTACAAAATCTTATCTATATTCACAACAAATATTCATATTAATTGTTTACTAAAATTTGCTATATTAATTAATGTATATATTTCTCAATATATAAATTATAATGACTAGCAAACTTAATATTTGTCATTTAAATATAGAATCTATTCTTGGGCATTGGTCTGATTTTTATTGGTTTGTATCACAAAATATTTATGATATAATTTGTGTCAGTGAGTCATGGTTAAATGAGAGGATCAGTAATTATTCTATTTCTCTACCTGATTATAATCTCTTCATATCCTATCGAAATGATAAATCTCGTGGTGGAGTTTGTATATACGCTAGGGCCTTCTTATCTTGTAAAATTTTACTCTCATCATCAACTCTTCAGTCATCTTCTTTTGAATTCTTAGTTCTGGAGGTCAAAAGAGGTGATGATAAGCTCCTTTTAATAACGATACATAGACCACCAAAACATAGTTTTCATCAGGAACTACGAAATATTTTAGAAACCTTTGTTCCTCTATATCATAACATAGTTTTAAATGGTGACTTTAACATTGATTTTTTAAAAAATTCCTACGAATCAAAGTTATTAAACAATCTTTTCCATAGTTTTAATTTGTCTTTTGTAAAATTTACCCCCACTTGTCATTCTATAACTACTGATACCTGGCTCGATATTATGTTAGTTGATAATAAAAATCTGAATAAAGTCGTCTCATCGGGACAGTTATCGGTTTCCTTCTGTCGTCAACACAATATTATTTTTCTTTGTTATCGAATCGCAGAAGCTAAAAAATCTAGGACATTAACTTTCTGTGATTTTATTAATTTTAATCGAGATAAATTTGACGATGAACTCAATGTTGTTAGT
>NW_027112337.1:261942-277972 GCF_000696795.3 Halyomorpha halys | reverse complement strand
TTTTGTCACTTTTAAAAAAAAAAAAAATTTTTAATAACTTTGAATTTACAAGAAGATTATTTTGTTTATTTAATAGTCCCATTGGGTAGTATATTTTAAATCTTATTTTGGTTATAACAAGAAGAATGTTATTTGTTTTATTTTGTATTCATTGATATGAATATTATTCATTGATTTATTTTATTTTGTATATATTTATTTTTTTTCTCTTAATTAATTTGTACTAATAAAATGTTATTTTATATATATAATTTTATCTGAGAATATTCTATTTTTAATCTCTTTCTTATTTTATTTTAATTTTGTTCTTTTGTTTAAGAAGGATTTTATTTTGTGATTAACTTGTATTTATAGGATCATTTTATGTACCTAATATTTCCAGAGGGCATACATTATCATTTCATTCTTATTATCTCATTAGCCTTTTCTTTTTTTTCTTCTTATTATATCTCTTTTTTGTTTTTTAAGAAGTTAACATGTTTAAAAATATTCTTTTCTTTTTTAGTTATCTGTTGTACTTGTTTTCACAAAACTCATATTGTACCCAGATATTGTACACCTCATAAACTAGAATCTTAGAGATGTGAAACATCATCTATATGTATTTTTTTCCTAATAAAAATATTACTAAAATAGGTGTAGTGTTTTTGTTTTGTTTTTCTGAAAAATGCAAAAAAGTAGTTTCTGAAAAGATTTTTCCGCAAAAATGATTGTATGAACCTAAAGTATTAATTACTGTAACAATAAAAACATTTTCTCATATTTGAGTTATTATTTCTTCTAAAGTGTCACATTGTGGAGCTCTCAATTTTAATTAATATTAACATTTTTCGCCACCCAAAGGACCATTCCTTGAGATTAAAACTCCTTACCGAGCTTTATGCATTAAAAACAATGCAATGGAAATGAAACTGACTAATCTCTAAGAGAATAACTACTTAAGGTATTAATCCTTAAGGTGATGAATCCTAAAGGTTTATGAGGGCATTCATCTGCAGTTAGTAGATCTTATCTTCAATATCAACAAGATACAGCTCCATATACACCAGGTAAAATTGTAGGGTTTCGAATATAGGTTGTTTTGTCAATGAACCAACAACTTGGCACAACATATAAAATCAGTATGTATATGCACATAAAACGTACATAAAAAATATATAAATACAAATAAATGGCATATTTATCATGTTCTCCAAGTAGCAGCAATGATGTACTTTTTATCATTATAAACTTAATAAAAGAAAAAAAAAATCAAAATAAAGAAAATGCTTCAAAAAGCAGGCAGTAGACTGAGTAAATGATGATAAAAATTAGTTTGGGACAACCCAAAGTGTGGTATATATCAGAGGTTTTGACAGGTGATGAATATGAGCTCTAGTGAAGAACTCCTTCAGCTGAATCAAATAAAGTCATACCCCATCTATCGGCAAGAATAGGTAATTTCCATAGAATCTATGACGTCACATTGTTTCCAGGTCTACCTGCCGGAGCAGTGAACTGTTGTCAACTTGAAAAGAGGCATAAATAGCTGAATTGCCAGCATAATTATCCCTTTTAGTGCTGAGCTTATTTTCACATATTTTGCATAAATTGCTAAAGGATTTTTGAAAAAAGCACCTTATTAATTAAGTATGCACAGAATCTTAATTATTTTCCTCAAATGTAGATGGATTTTCAAAATTCTTTCTGTTATGTGTAAGGGATATATCAAACTACCCAAATGAAACATATATTTTACTATAACTGTATTTATTTAATTAATAAAAAAAAATAAAACAAACAAAAATATAAGAAAGTTTTGATGAGCAAAGAAGTAAAAACAATTCAAAATATCCAATAGGCTTTTCATTATCGGCAGGTAAATGCTTTGGTCCCGGAATTTCGAAAAAGAATTATTTGTTTCGTTGGAAATATTTACATCAGAAGAAAGTTGCACAAATGTATCGGTATCAAGGTTGTCCAAAACAGTAGATTTATCTTCAGAATATTCACCACTTTTGGAACGAATACAACTTCTTCGAATTGTTAACATTCTAATTTAACCATCACTGTCACTATTTTCATCAAGAGAAACATTTTCACTCAAAAATTCACAAGTGTTTTCATCATCACTACTTGACGAATTTGACATTTTTCAGGTAGGAATAAAAAACTTTTACTTAAAAAAAATAGAAAAATCAATGTTAAATTCACAGCAAAATAATTTTAAATGGTTATTTATAAATGTTATTAACTTATTAAAAACATTATACATGCGCGAGCCAAGACATGTCCGTACAAGTCGATACATATAATCAAACTGCACAATAGTCAGTATTCCGATGCTCTGCAATTTATAAACATTAATAGAGAGTCGATCTATCAACGGTTCGTGCTCAAGGGTTTAACTGTCCAAGGAACCCACCTTCCTCCTAAATGCTACAGGGGATAACCACTGTAAGAGCCCACCTCTCACTTGACTGATACAGTGGATCATCATCATTAAAGGATTAACTTAATTAAATTCATCATCAACAGTAAGGCTTATAAATCTGTAGTTCCAGTACTTAAATTTGCATTTAGCTTACCAGATTTTTGGCTTGATTCAGAATTTGTTGAAACAATCTTCTTAGACAGGTTATGTTCATCATCAGAATCAATATCATAGTCCATAAAAGAGGGGCCAGCAACTTCTTCTTGTTCTTCATTAATATCCATAGGATTACATTCCTGACTTAAACTCAGTTTATCCATGTTAGTAATTAAAGAAGGTGATCTGAAATAAAAATTAAAATGTTTTGTTAATTTTCATATTAAAATAAGAATATATACCATTATTGATACCACAATTATTTATATTTGAAAAATTTCAAGGAATTCGCACTAATTTTCATTGACAAATTAACTACATTGCCTTAGCCAACTTAAGACATTAAATCAATTTTCAACATGTCCTAATTTAATTACTGTTAGTCTTTCAATATTTTGAAGGAATTCTTCTCCAGTAATTGCAAATGTATTCATAGATGCGTTTAACTACTTGTAGGAAGAACACGATTTCATCTCTCAAGAAGAGCTAGAGGATATGATATTGACAATGAAGCTTGGGAAGCCAGCAGTACAAGATGAAATAACCCCGAAAATATTAAAATATATGGGACAAAGAGGAAATGAAATGCTACTTCACCTCTTGAGCAAAATATACTCTAAAGTCCTGGAGAAAAATTTTAAATAAAAAGTGGAGCTACAACTTCTGGAAGAGTAATATGGATTCAGAAAAAAACAGGAGCACAAAAGAAGTAATCTTCACTTTGAGATAAATCAAGAAAATATTAATCGAAAAAGGCACGGAACTGAGTGTATGCTTTATGGACCTGATACAATCATCTGACTGATTTAAACAGGAGGACATCTATAAGGCCTTGACGGATAGAGGTATTAACAAAGGACTTACTCTGGCAATGAGTCAGTACAGAAAAATCTTAAATACAGCCAATTGTTATTCTAAAGAGTTCAGAACCCAACTCCAGATAAGAGAAGGGTGTAGCCAAAGCTCCCTTCTATTTATTCTGGTTCTGGATTCCACTATCACTTAGACCCAGGGATAGACTAGAAGTTGTCATATTGAATCAAGATATTTACATCAGTTAACTATTAAATGACCTTGGCTGATGATATAGTTCCACGCCAATAATGATAGACTGGAACTATAATGTTAGAATTCTTCAGGCAAAATCAGAAAAAAATATTATGGAGATAAATCATGATAAAATAAAGGCAATGAGAATCAACAGGACACCTTAGGAAGAAAAGAGCATAAAAGTGATAAAGAATAAACCCATTAGGGGTAGAAAGTTTTAAATATCTGGGTGCCTATTTAGATGAGAAAGGTATAATCGATTATTACATCAATATATCTAAACACAACCCCCTATTTATATAATTATGCAGTAAGAGCAGTGGAGACACGGATATTGATAGCCACATATATGCAGCTAGAGCCATGGAGACATGGATATCACTTCCTGAAAATAGGAGGCCAGAGTAGTTAAAGGGTTAAAAATATTTGAAGGGGGTTTTGAAGCAGCTAAATATTTTTGAGCTGAGCCAACTCATTGGAAGTAATACATTTTGATTTAAATCTTGGGTCCAAAAATGTAGTTTATACGTGACATATTTAGTTAGCCATATACTGAACATATAAATTTTTGTTCATCTGATTCTGACCATCAGTAAGTAATTATTCATAAAATAATTTTCACTAATCAAAGATATAAGGTAGAAATGTTTATTCAGAAGAGGTAAATATAGGCTGCTTCAAAGCCTCCAAAAATCCATACCAAATACTCGATAAAGGAACCAACATTTGTACCTCAATAATAATTTAACGGCATATCATAGCCTAATTTAAAAATTGAAAATACTGATATTTTTCTAAAACCTAATATGGCCTAACAAACATCGAGTATAGTTACATTTTGGATTTATATTTACATTACATATTTCAAATTACTTATAATGAACCCTAATAACCAATAAAACCATACCAAATACTCGATAAAGGTACCAATATTTGTACCTTAATAATAATTTAACAGCATATCATAGCCTAATTTAATATGGCCTAACAAATACCTAGCATTGTTACATTTTGGATTTATATTTACATTATATATTTCAAATTACTTATAATGAACTCTAATGTACCTATATCCTAAAGATTGAAGCTACTCCAGTAGTACATCTTAAGAAAATTATGTTCAAAAGCATAAGCAATTATAAAGATATGTTTGATGAAATTGGTATGATTTGGCTACCTTACAGCAAAGCAAATGTAACTACTCTATATCATAAAATATACTAGACAATTCTGAATACACAACTTTTTGCTATAATGATTTACTAGTCGCTATCTAATACATAATATAAATTTTACAATGTGATCAAAATAACTTTGGCAGAGTGAATTTGAGTTGCTGGCGAACTGGACTTAGCCTACAGAATGTATTTTAAAGACCTGTAGTGTAGGGTAAAAAAAAATTCTGAACAAAATATAAAATTAGTAGAGCCAAAGACAAATGGTGAACAACAATAACACACAAGTATTGTGCCATGCTACTCAAGCGAGTGAATATTAAAAATATAAAAGCGACATTACTAAATAAAATTAATGTAGCAATCAAATAAATTATTATTATTAAATTGAAATGGTTTCTTTTCATTTTTAAAGCATTACTACAAACAATTCTTGTAAATAAAACAGTATATATTAACAACAAAACAAATATTTTAACACATCACTCACTCTGGCAATATTTGTGACTCTATAAACAGTGACTCAGAATCCTGAGTCGTTGCAGAAGGTTTAGAACTAGCATCAGAAACCAGTTCATCATCGTCCACAATAGAAACAGAGTCTATAATGAGAAAAATAAAAACATTAATTTAAAATAAAAATCGATTTATCAATATCAATCTAAGCATTAATCGAATACTGATTTATTATTCTTGATTTCTAAAGACTCATTTCAAGCAATATAAATGAATAGTTGATCTAACCATTAACGCGAAATATTAAAATTTATGTATTACAAAGAAATAACCATTCAACTGTCCTACAGATTATTTAAGAACAATTGCTTCAGTGTGAAGTGTATTTAACAAGTCATTGAAAAAAAAGTTCTGAAACTTTGAATAAATTCAAATTTCTTGTTAAACCTGAACTGTTTACCAATAATCTCATAATAAAAATATGAACCAAACTTGATTAAGTTTAATCAAGTGCACCAGCAAAACAACCTATTTTATTTTAATTAACATGCCCTAGTAAACATGGTATGAAGTTATTATTGCAAAATGTGCATGTTGTGAATGGTTCTGAAGTTAGTAGTATAAGAAACTAAGCCTGCATGTCAAAAAGAAATAAATTTTTCCACAATTCAAACAAAAAAATAAGATTAGTAATCTTCATAGCCATAAAAGAGCAAATATTACAAAGATCTAATCAGACTTGTAAATGAAAGCAATAAACTTCACATCACAGTAATCTATAATGCTTTGATAACAAATACTCCTTTCTTAAAAAGGTTTGAATAGATTATCTAAACATACCATCTTCTTCAGGAGCAATGTTTGTGTCATTAGGTTCAAGACTATTATCCTCAGACATTTTTATTTTCCTTTCATTCAAATGTCTAAAAAAGAAATAAAAATAATTGTAATATATTAGTAAATATCTTCACAAATTACAAAATATAATAAATAAAACGTAACTAATACACTATGGTTTATTATTTCCAAATAATTATATATCCACAAAAATTGGAAAAATATTTAGATTGAATTTTGATATTATTTTTAAAGTTTTGATATAAATGAAAACTCTAATTTGCTGCCATTTTTTAAACAAATGGCAGATGTTAAGGTCTCAAGAGTGAAAAGCTGAGAAAAAAAATCTTTTCTTTTATTTTTTGATCCTAAGTATCTTGGAACATAAAATCTAAAAAAAATTTTTTGGGGGGGGAGGGAGGAATTAAAACTTTTTATTAAAAAAAAAAAATATTTTTGAAAATAATAAACCAAAACAATAACAAAAGTTGGGTGGGGGGGAATATATCAATTCTGAAATTTCAATTATTTATCAAAAAATCTCACCCAGGCTGAGAAAAAGATAAAATACCCGTCAAGATATTCAATTGTTTATGTGAACTGATTCAAAGAACTACACACTCCTTTAATCAATGAACTGAGTAAAAATGACCACAACACTCACTTGCCAAACTTGTTCCTCCAACTGCACAGGACACCAATCAAGTCCACACTTCTTGACTAAAAAACCTCAAACATGGACAGCAACAAACTCCAATAACATTAAGTATTATATATATATATTTTATAAATATATGTATATAAGGAAGGTTTTCTATAAAATCGTTGATTCTATCAAGGGAAGGGAGAAAAGCAATGAATTATGAACTAAATAACCAGTAAAATGAACTTGATGTTGCTGCAGTGACACAATTGGGTTGGAAGACTTGATAAATAGGTTTATTGACCTTCGGACTAAATATTGTCAGATTAATGGTCTCACTATCAATCCTCAGAAGGTAGCAGCTATCTGTGTCTTCACTAGTAAGAATTATCAGGCCACCCAATTTGAATGAGGTTCAAATTAAACTCTAAAGTGAAATCGAAACATTGTAGATAAAATTTGATAATATAAATATGGTAGAGCTAAGTCAATACTGGGCATAACAAGACATTTCCAGGAAATTACTAAAAATCTCTATTGATTAATGGACAGATGTATATTTTGATATTACTTTTATTTTCTAAGTTGAAATCAGTAACTATAATTCCAGCAAGTAAAGTACTGGCTTCCTAAGGTGAATAATAAATAGTAAATGTTAGATTGGCAAAGCAAATTTCCTTTTAACAATAACTAGTGGACTATGTCAGGAAGGGACCCATAAAAAATGGTTTGACAGATGATAAAAAATGAGTAACTTAACATTACTCTGGCAAAAATATTGGTCTTTACTATGAAATATTTAAAAAATAAATTAAAAATACCTGTGCACTGATGATTCATCAACCTTGAAGAGAAAGCTAAACCCCAACTGAAGGTGCTGTGGTAAAAGGTAATTTTTTTGTCCACGTATCATAAAACTTCCAGTAACAAGATATTCACCAGATGGAGCTGTTTTTGAGACTTGATTATGATATACCCACCATGCATTAAAAAGAATTTTTGAACTCCAAGCATTACTGAAAAACATAAGCCAAATATCAACATTTATTTACATTCACATAAGATAAGATAATATAAAATAATGTAAAAAAAAATTTTAATGTTTCTTGTTAACAATTAATCAACAGGTACAGATTTTAAATACTAATCAGAGCACCTGTAATATTGGAGTCAATCATAAGTAATACTGATTGTAATCTACACACATTAGATTACATGTAATCAAAAATAGATTGTATATTTGCCATTGATACAAATCAGTAGTCTTTTTTTTAACCTTGAAGACATTTTTCACATGATTTTAATCACATACTCAGTGATTTCCATCTTTTAAACAAGATAAAGATTACTGACTACAAGAGATCTTCATTGAAACAACTATAATTCTCTTTCTACCCACAGTAACACAATTTTGGTATTTCCTGCTTATGTTTGGACTTTGTATCCAAAATAAAAGAAAAATTACAATAAAATAAAAGCACAATTGACTTTACACAAAAACAAGAGGCAAAATCATCGCCTATTAGTGGTTTTGAAGAGTGGAAATTTCCATTCATATTCAAACTAAAGTTTGCACGAGTCATTGTAAAACCTGGGCATCAACTTTTTTTGTAAAAATTGACACAGTATAAGTGCGACTTTTTATCATCAATTTTATACATTTTTTACTATTTTCTCAAATATAGATCAAACAATTTTGATTAAACTTACATTGAAATGTATTTCTACTCGAAGAGAAGGTAACTGAAAGTTATGTAATGTGTGCACCACAACAGCTTTATATCAAAATCATGATAACTGAAGAGAATTGATATTTATTCATTTTTCTAGTCAATCAAGCGATTCTAGTTTATGTTAAAGGACAGAAATAAATAATTCTCATGACATTTCATAATCTTGCATCTTCTAATTTTTATGTTTTTATTTTCTCTTATTAAACTGAAATGTCTTATTTTATTGATAAATTTTTAATTTGATGCTAAAGTTATATGATTAGGTTGTAAATTTGACTCCAGTTGAGAATATTGGAGACTGTATATGCATGTTATCACTTTGAACACAAAATGATAGGCTGCTAACACCGAATCCATAGCTGTGACAGATGTTATAACAACATTGAGGTTATTTCAATATGCTAGCATAAAGTATTTTTATTATAATTTTTTTCCATTAAAAACCAATAAAGAAACAGAAATTAACCTGAAACAAACAGCCATCAGACCAGCTTCATCCAATGTTCGCGGAGGTACTGGTTTACCAGAAGGATTTTTTATTATTATACTACTAGCACCCTGCACATCTGCATGGACGTAGAGATCACCTGCCTTCATATATCTTTTAACAATAATTTCATTTTGTTTTTGATCACGTCCTCCAATAACTAACGAATTCAGAAATTAAAAAAAATGATAAATTAGAAATACAATAGATTTAAAAAATATATTAAGTGCATGTTAATACTACAATGTTAAGAATGACATTAACATTTTGAAAAATTAATAAATAATTGCTCAAAATGCTTATTTCATATAAAAAATTATACTTCATTCTCACAGAAGATATAGAAGAATAAAAAATAAATAATACATAAAAAGAGGAGAAAGAACAGATATATTCAGACTTGATAAATCAGTACTACAAACTGGAGTGAGACTGTGCTATGTTGAGAAGGTTTTTCTTTAGGTGCCATTTATTTTCAAATCCCTTCACTGATTTACAATTTGTTCAGTAAAAGTCATGTCATTAGTAAATAGAAAATTAGTAAATCATAGATATGACAAATATAATGAAACTATCCACAATTGACTCAAGCTGGTGAGAGATGAAACAGTATCTAGTTTTCAAATACCCAACGTCTTGATGATGCAGACCCTCCATCCACCCTTCCTCTGGGACAAAGAAGCAGTGACTCAGTAGCCTCATGGACTCACCCAAGGTCAAGCATATCGAATGTCTCTCTGCATATAGACGACGCCTGCTTACATTTTAGCAAATGAATAAGAGTCCTCTCACACTACACAGTTAATCACATACACTGATTAATAGCTATTTGAGAAAAAGGAAGAGGCATGCCTTATATAATTGGTGTTGATACCACAGAGTTTTCTCAGGTTTATTATAATTTCCACAAAGAACAGACCAACATGCCAGAATCGTTAGAGGATCTTTAATCTACTGCATCATTCCAAGTAGTAATCTTATAATAAATAATTTTCTAACCATAACATTGTCACTTAGACAAGCTAAGTAGGTCTAATAATTAATTGATATTAACCATAAACATGGTCAAGATCTGAATGTTTAAAAAGGGTGTCCCAAAATTAATGCAAGCTTTGAATTTTCCATCATTCATGCAGTTAAGTGTTGGCAACCCTGTTAAAAAAACCATATGATAGTCGATAGTTTAGGGTTAGTAAAAATGGACCGTTACACAATAGAACAACATGTTTTCATTATTGAACAATATTTCAAAAGTAAAGAAGTGGGGCAGCCATAATTCAAAAATTTCATACAAAATATAGTCAGAATAGTGATTTAACTTTGTCAACTGTAAAGAGAGTAATTTACAAATTCAGGCAGATTGAAATAATTGGTGAGGTTGAACACTGGTTATCCAAAACCAAGCAGTTCAAATGTCAATATTGAAGTAGTGTGTGTCACACAGACAAGGATTGAAAATTTCAAAAAGTTCTCTACAGTGTACACTCACTAGATATCAGTGTTTCCATGCCTACAAAGTTCCATTAACATATAACCTGGAGCCTAATGACCGCAGGGAAGAGAGTTCGTTAAAAGGATTATTGAACATCAACAAGTGGATGCCAATTTTTGAACAAAATCATTTTCAGTGATAAAGCATATTTTCACCTTGATGGTTTTCTTAATCATCAAAATTGTCGCACTAGGAGTTTAGAGAACCCTCATGTGATTGTCGAAAAACAAAAGCATCCTCAGTGTGTCACAATTATATGTGTATGAATAAGTGGATTTTGGACTGAAGGCAACATTCGACCATACTTTTTCAAAAATGAAGCTGGTCAAGCAGTGAATATTAATTGTGCTCGATATAGCAATATGGTAAGATAGTTCTTTCTACGTAAATAGGAATAAATATATTGATTTGGACATTTAGTTCCAACAAGACGGTTCCACATACCATACAGCCTGTGAAACAATTCAATTACTGCATGAGGTATTGCCTGGCCGTAAACTCTCTTGTTACAGTGATAAGAAATGGCTGCCTAAATCATGTGATTTAACACCATTGAATTTCTTTTTAAAGGGTTATTTGAAGTCAAACATCTATACATTCAAGCTCACAAGCACACGTGCATTGAAGGAGGAAATTCAACAATGTATTCAACAATGGGATCCCTCCCAAACTGGTGCGCTTAATAAGAATCACAATTGATGAGATGAAATGCTCAGTTCGGATTCAGGGAGACCTCTCACCGGAATTTGAGTCCAGGAGGGGGGTGAGGCAGAACGATGGCCTCACATGTCTATTGTTTAATCTGGCCCTCAAAAAGGTAATTAGGGATTCCGGAATACAAACCTCTGGAACAATCATTGACAGGCTGTTACAGGTGCTGGGATTTGCCGATGACTTGGACCTGGTGGTGAGATCCTTTCAGGCGCTGATGGATGCATTTCTAAGGCTAGCTGAAGCAGCAGAAGCAATGGGCATGACGATTAACCAGGCAAAAACTAAATACATCCTGGCTACGAGCTGGACCTGGTATAGTGGCTGCTGTTGGCGGGAAGGTGAAGATGGGTCCATTTACGTTTGAATGTGTTGGCCAGTTCACCTATTTAGGCTCAGTAGACAGCAGCAATAACAGGATCACTCCAGAAACAAGCCAGCGTCTTATGAAGGCTAACAGATGCTATTTTGGACTCAGGAAGCACTTGAGGAGTCGAGCTGTCACTTGCCGCACCAAATGTCAGCTCTAAAAGACACTAATCCGGCCAGTCCTCACTTACGAATCGGAAGCCTGGACCTTGACAAGTGCTGAAGAAAAGGAAATCTTGATCTTCAAAAGAAAAATTCTGCGCCAAATATTTGGCTGTGTCAAGGTTGGGGATAATTGGAGGAGGCGAACCAACAGGGAGGTCTACGAGCTGTTCGGTGTGAAGCGGGATATAAGGCTGGGGAGGCTGCGCTGGACTGGCCATGTCGTCAGGATGTCAGCGGTTGAGATCCCAAGCAGGTTGCTGGACGGTAGGCTGCATCGGACCAGAGGAAGAGGCAGGGCAAGGCTGAGATGGGTGGATGCCGTCATCAGGGATTCCAGAGAACTTCTGAGCATCCGCAACTGGAGAGCAGCCGCACAAGACCGAGCTACATGGTGAAGGCTCATTGAGGAGGCCAAGGTCCAAACTGGGCTGTAGTGTCACGGATAGATAGATAGATTCAACAATGTATAATTCAGCCACATTTATGCAAAACGGTAATAGAAAAGTTTGACAAAACAGTGCGAATTTGCCAGCAAAGCCTAAGCACATTTACCTCACGTGTTAAAACCTTATCATCTGTACTTTACAATTCAAGAAAAAAAATGCATTTTTTATGCAGTTCAAATCTTGCATTAATTTTGGGACACCCTTTCTTTCCTCATTTAATTACAACAAATTCAATTAAATGTATAAACTATTATTCAAGATTAATGTTAATTTTTTCAAAGCATATTACTCTATTTTTCTTCCTCACATTACACAGATCATAATTGAATGCATTATTATTTTATCAAAAAATATCTCTCTCATTCCTCATAAGTAAAAACAAAATTAATTTTCAGTTGAATTAAAACTACATGAACCATGCAATTTCTTTATTTACCAACATATCCAAATGAAGTTAGAGTATAATGTAAGAGCCACATTTCAGCTTTCTATTTCAGGGCAGAATAAAATTAAATGATTGAGAGTAGTCAAGGTAATTTCTTTGTTGGCACAATTCTTTTTGTTATCTCTTTTTCTACTTCAGCGATACCAAATATTCTGTCCATAGCACAATCACCCACCATTTGTTTTGAACCAAGAACTCCACTGGTTAATTTCTAATCCTTTTTTGGGGGGGGGGGGTTTTAATGAAAGATGATGATTTCTAAAATTTAAAAAAACTTTTTGTATTTTACAATAAATAAATTAAGACATGGAAGAATACTCTTCATTTTAACTAACTAGTACTAGTTTTTCAACTAATTAAAATATCAATATATGTATGTATAGTTGACCGTAAAAATTGATATATAGGGAGATGGTCAGGGTTGCGGTCAAAAGAGAAATAAAAATAGTTTACAACTGTTTGTTTTCCAACGTTTCGGCCCACTTTGTAGGGCTTCATTAGGGCTGTCCAAATAAATAAGTTGAACAGACAGCTATATACACTCTATATATGTATGTATAATTAAATTAAAATATCAGTCTTTAATAATTTGATAAGAGAAATTTTAGAAACATACAACATGAAACTAAAACAAGAATTCCACAGTAAATTCCTGTAAATAATGATCAGTCTTTCAATCCCACCAGTTTTTTTTATTTTTTACGAATAGATCTATAAGGGCTAAAATTAAAGCTCACAAAATGTACCTCTAAGTAGTTTATAATAACTTTTCCAAAGAATAGTCATTTTCATGATATTTCTAAATAAATTCGCAAAATGATTTTTACTCGTTTTTTGGGGGGAGGAAAAAAAAAAAAGGTTTTGGAAAAACTGTATCTTGGGGATTATTGAACATACTAAACTCTATTATGGCTCAAATTAAAGCTCTTTAAATGTTCGATTAATTAGTTTATAGTGATATTTCAACTAACTATAACACTTAAGGAATTATTGGCAATAAACTTAGAAATATATGTTTGTCCATAGGAAAGAGTGTCCACTGAAGAGAAGTGACCATAAGGAGAGGTTTCATTCTAAAGATAAATAAAATATTTTTAAAAATGGTTTGCTACTTACTCAGGTAGTTTTCTGAGCTAATAAACCAATAAAATTTCTCAAACCAAAATATTTTTCTAGTTTTTGAAATGGTGACCTGTGTTTTGATAGTTTTCAAAGTTTCACGTGCCTTATTTTCTGCTGACTTTAAGGCTTTTTTCTGTGATTCCAATGTTTTTTTCTCTTTTAATGCTGCATGTTTCTTATCATCATAATACCTTTAACAAATCATTCAAACACATTTTATATTTACTTAATTCACTTAATACTTAAAGGTCTAAATATTAAGAATCATTGCCTTTCTGGAACATCACTATCAGGGAAAAAATTCACGAACTATTTGAGTCATAGACAAACACAATTAGTCAAATTTAAATCACTTTTTTTATATAAATAAAAAAAGTAATAATAGTAATAATTTTTCTAATTTAATTTAATTATTTAATTTAATTTTTCTCCCACTTTTCATTTGAAATATAAAATATTTTCCATTTCATTCTTCATTTTAAAAATCCCACATTAAACAACTTTTTATACACTCGAGAAATTCAATTACTAACTTCTCCAAAGACCTACAAGATTTTGGTAGGAAGGAAATTATCAAATTCTATAATGTTCTTTAGATTGTAATTTTTATATTTTCAACATTATGAAAAATTACCTGTAATACAATTTTTTTAAACTAATTTAAAAAAAGTAAACAATTATGTTTAGACCAAGTAAACAATTATGACACAAATAGCTTCCTAAATAAACAATACCTCTTCAGAGTCTCAGAATCCGAAAAACCTTCATCTTTATACACAAATTTACCAACAAAAATATACTTCCAACTTTTGAAATATTTGAGATGAAATAATGGAATCCAACATAATAAAGATAAAATTTATTCAATGCTAATTCATCTAAATGTTACTATATTGTGTAAATATTTAAAAATTCATTATACTTATCATACAATTAAAAATAATGGCATTACATTGGTATTTTATTATAATTACAGTGAAGTCTCAGTTATATGAATATGAGGGGGCACCAAAAATTCTTCTTATAAGTGAATATTTCGTGTAAGTGAATACGCAATAGATATGTATTATGGATGTATATTTTTGAGAATTTTTTTCTCGTACTTAGTAGGTACATATACGTATGTTGTATGCAGTTGAAAGAAAAACAATTATTTATTGTATAAAAATTTAATTTATCTTAAATCCGAATTTTTTAATTTTTGACAAAAAAATTGTGTTATATTTGTTTCATGTTGTTTTTGGCTAAATAAATCATTCTTTCGCATTCTGTTAAGGTGTTAGATTCCTTCTCGCTAATTTCTTTCGCATATATAAAATGTTTTACAACTTCAAATGCTTCAAGAGCTTTTGTAAAAGATGGAAGAGGCAAAGGATCTTCGTCATCTGAATCGGAATCGTCCAAGCTTCCTCCGGTTGGGGTTGGGGCAATTTCTGCGATTATGGCTTCATCGCTTTGAGGCAAGCAGACTTCCAGATTGTTGTCGTACTCTACGAAATTTTCGAATGTAATGTCGGAAGAACATTCGACCACTCTGGAGGGTTGTTGAAAACTTCAACTTCTTCGGTGGTTACTTCCTGTCCCTAATCTTCTAAGCGATCCTGCTTTACGGAACCACTTGATAGTAGCAGGCTAAACAGCATTCCAAGCTACTGAACTACATAGCCTGAAAAAGCGTAGGAAAAAATATGTTGATTGCACATATGTACATAGTTTCCATATTATGTTTAAAGCTTATCTGAAGAACATCGTTGTTTTTTGCTTTTTTTCCTGCTTCTAGGAATGATATTATGTGTTGCAAAAAGTGTTTTCGGTAGTAAGCCTTCATTGTAGCAATTATGCTGAGGTCAAGCGGCTGAAGGTGACTTGTACAATTTGCTGGAAAAAATTTAACACAAACATTTTTTAATTTGATTTCTGGCGGGTGGGCGGCACAGCGCTCCATTAAAAGAAGAATTTTACTAATCTGGATTATCTCTCTAGGAAGTCTGGTGAGTCAATTTTTTATAATTTTTTGAGGTTTATAATTACTTCCTTTTATACAATAAAAGTCACCTCATGATTTCACATGGGAAAATCATGTCCTCCATTTTTTCATCTTCACTTCTCTGTGGTACAGCTATCATTCTACCTTTCATACTATCTCTTTGGACCTTATCTCATGTCCAGTGTGCTGTTATTGTTACCTCCCTGTTTTTTATTTATAAAAAGAAATAAAAAACAGGGAGGTAACAATAACAGCACACTGGACATGAGATAAGGTCCAAAGAGATAGTATGAAATGTAGAATGATAGCTGTGCCACAGAGAAGTGAAGATGAAAAAATGGAG
>NW_027112337.1:251233-261627 GCF_000696795.3 Halyomorpha halys | reverse complement strand
AATAAATAATAATTTATTGAAAATGATGGAAGTAATTATAAACCTCAAAAAATTATAAAAAAAAAAAAGAAGAATTTTACTTTTTTCTTTGCCCATTTTTGAATCTAACTGTTGAAGAAACTGTTCAAAAAATTTTCTTGTCATCCATGCCTTTGTGTTGTAGTCGTAGTCAGCAGGGTAAGTCCATACGCCTTTGAAACATCGGGGTTTCTGTGATTTTCCAATTACGAGGGGTCGCATTTTGTTTGTTCCATCAGCGTTCGTTGTTAAAAGCACCGTTATTCATTGTTTGCTTTTCTTTCCTCCGAAGCAGGGGTCGTTCTTCTCAGCCAATGTTTTGGAGGGCAACAAGTTAAAGAATAGTCCAGTTTCATCGGTGTTAAAAATGTCGCGTAAAACGTAGTCCTTTACAATCGTTGATAGGACCTCTTTTTTCCAATGGTCAACCGACAAGATATCAACATTCGCCGCAGACACTCCGACCAGTAATCCCATGCCTTAATTTGAACTTCTGAAGCCATCCTGTAGATGCTTTGAAGTCTCCAGTAATGTTTAGTTTTTTAGAAAATTCCTGGGCCTTTTCCTAGAGCAATGGCCCACTTATTGGGATACTGTCTGCCCGTTTTTGCTGAAACCAAAGCCTTTTCCAAATCGACGTACTGGCCACCTTGTGTTCGAGCTCTTTTTGCACAGCTTGGCCCAGCCCTAATAAAGTTGGCTTCTATCTCCTCTCTTTTCTGAACAATTGTTGCGAGGGTCAACAACGGAAGTTTTAATCTTTTCGCGATTTCAATTTTCGTCACATTCGGGTTGTCATCAACTTCTTTTAAAATTTTAATTTTGTCTTCTATAGAAAGAGATTTTTTTGCTCATGATGGTAAAATTTTTTTTTGGTTTTTCACACACATTCACTTCAGGTGTTAATGAGAGACTGACAATTTTTATTTTGAATCGAAAGTAGGGAGTAGATTGTAAACATAAAGAGTCATTGGGACCGGATGTTATTTGTGGAAAAAAGTTGTTTACTGTTTCGTTTTTCAAAGTATTTTTTGTCCTTTGTCTTGCCACAGAAGAAAAACAAATTCGTAGAATTGAATAAAATTTACTAATATGTACATAAAGCGGGCTTAAACTTTCCTTTGTATAACTAAGTTTTGTATAAATGAATAATTACATACACATAATTAAGGGGTTTTTGCAGGGGATTGAGAAATTCTTCGCATAACTGAATGTTTCATATAAGTGAGTTTCGTATAAGTGAGACTTCACTGTATATCATAATGGTATAATATTATGAGGCTTATTTTATGTTCTATGGTTTAGTAACCCAAAATATATATAAAAAAATACATAGACTCAAGAAAAAAAACATGAAAGGTCAGATATTTGCAACATTTCTGTTTTAAAGTTTAATAGCATTAAGTTGATAAGTTATTAATCACAAGAATATATGGAAAGTAAAACTGTTTCCTATACCATATTTCAAAGAATTTATTGAAGGACAGGAATTAAGGCTAATTAGAAATGGTACTGGAAGAAACAAGGGAAATAAGATACTCCCTAATCTAAAGAGATGGTATTTTTCTTTTTTTATATCTGGAGTTTAATATATGACAAAGGTTTTATTCGGAAAAGTAAAATATGAAATTGAAGATAGGTGAAACCGCTGTACCTAGGATCACAATTTACACTTCTGTCTTTTTAAAAGCCATTATTTAAAATAAAACAATAGGAAAACCCTCCCCTGATAGCACCATTATTATAACACACCATGTTATTTGAGAATTAAAATACTAAAGAGTTATTAAACTAAATAAAAAAAATAATTTATTGATAAGTCATAAATAGATCAAAATTTCTGATAAAGGAAGTTTTATGCTGTTAAATAAGAAAGAAATAGAACAAGACTATAATGCACCATTGATCATCCCATGGTGTATCTTGGATTATTAGAATATAGCACCTATAAGCTAGATAATATGTTTTAAAAACAACCTATTTCTACAGAAATTTGTTGTTTCATCACAAAAAAAAAAAAAAAAAAAGATTGTATTAAAGCATAACCTGATTTTTATTTTTGTACATATATACAAGAAGCTACAATACAAAATATATTTTTTAAATTATTAGCAACTAAAAAATTTAGCATATTAATTAAATTTCACCAAAAAGTAGTTAACTAAATCCTTTAACCTTAAAGCTAGAAAATAAGTTATTTAAAAACACAATTGTCTACCAATCAGTTCCAGTCGACCACCTTAATTCTACTGCGGTTGGCAGTTATTCACATCAAATATTTCTTTGAATTATATCTGCTAAGTTTTTACCGAAAACTTAAGTCAATAAAATAATTATTTTGATTATAATGATCATTATGTTGAAATTTAGAGGTGGGATAGAGATTATTCAAGAGTTACTGATGCCAGACCCAATGTTGTGTTCTCTTTGTGAAAAACCTGTTGTTTGTTATGACAGGGAAGGTTGCACTACAGTTATGTTTGGGAATTTTTTACTGAGTTTTTGAAACCAGCAAGGTTGTTTACCTCGCTACTATTTTGTTTTCGGCATGTTGTAAGTTTTGGCAAGCTCAGTTTTTGAAATTGGCTGTTTAAACGGTGAAATAAGGCAATTAAGCCAGTGCCTGCTCATTTATTCTCCTTCAATTGAATTTTAAATTTCTCTATTTTATTGTGCCAACGTTTCGGCTAGAATACAACTTATTTGTGTTTCTCTTTGACCGCACCCCCAACCATCTTCTCCTCGTACGTCATCCACAGTCAACTATCTCTCATAATTTTAAATTTATCTGCTTTTTGGGGAATTCAGTTCGATTTCTTTGGTTCAATTTTGCCAATCTGACTTTTCCAGGAGAGGGGTAAACCATATAAAAGTGGCTGTATCAAGCCCCTTATCTCTCTGTCTGTTTTTACTCACCTCACCATTGATATCTGGATGGCACGCTTCGCTGCTCTTTCTCTTTCCAGAAGGATGCTCTTGTTCCTGCATAAAAGACACTTTGGATGAGCAAGATTCTGAAGGTCTAAGGAGTACGACATTTGGGTTGTATCAATTATTGTATATAATTTTTATTTAAAATTGTTTTATCTGTTTGTTAAGATGTTTTTAATACCTAAAAATTTCTGGCTAGATTATTAACATGTAACACGTTAGTCTTAAGTATGTTTTGAAAATTGAATGCACTGATTTTCCACACTTAATTTTTTTGTGCTAATCAAATATCACGAAGCAGATACCCGTGATGAAAGAGAGAGAGAGAGAGCAGTGGATGACTAAAGGCGACAACGAGGATTGTTTTTTGGAGCAGAGGTGAGCAGATATATTACGGTTGCCCCAGAGCGGGCCTGTACAGGAAGCTAGAGACGATAGACACAGCTTCTTTTCAGGCACTTCTTGGAAAATATTAGCAGGAACTTTTCATTGGCTGTAACCTTGGAATTTTAGAGCATGCCACACGATTGTTTTGTAACCTATGAAAAGAATTTAGTGTCGTTTTCTTTCCAAGTTTGAAAGTATCTTAAAGGTTGTTTTTGGTCCTCCTATTACAGTTATTCCCAGGTGTGGATGTCAACTGGGTCAGCCATTGCAGGATGAGAGAGTTTGGAGAGAGCTTCACATCGCTGCGGAGATTCAACACTGGTCGTCCTGAGCTTCGTCCCGCATGATCACACTATGAGAATTTTTCTCGATCTTGATATATTTTCTTTCTATTATTCCTTTTTTCTCCCGATACATCTCTCAGTAAAAACTTGACAATATCCTGAGTTTTCAATTCGATTGTAGAATTTAATCTGGTTCTAAAAATGATATTGATATTTGGAAATTATTTTTTCTAACCTTATATATTAATGGCCCATTTCTTTTACTAAATTCTACCAAAACATATTCTCCCTTTTCAAATGTGGATCTACCATAATTGACTTCTTTTTTTTTTCATTTATAACTATGACCATTGATCAGTAACACAGAACATTATTTTGATTAGAGGTACATGATAATGGGTTTTTCAAAACAAAACCTCCTCAACATTTCAGATTTTGTATAAAATTGAAAAATAGCATAAAGAATGACACACCAATAAGCAGTAATTCGAGTGGAACGTAATTTAAACCACAAAACACAGCTGTCAAATTGTAAAAATATAAACAGCAAAACCACAAGTTGCTATTTTTATAATTAAAAAAATATATTTCTATTTAAATCGAGAACAGTAGCACATGGACAACCACTTTCCTAGGTGCTCGCACTCTTATCAGTAAAATTTGTCTTAGCACAGTTCTATCTCATAAATAACAGTTCCTATAAAACAAATTATAAATGATCTAAAGTACAATATGACCAAGGTACAACAGTCTCTCCTATATTCTTTGCATTTGGTATTTTTTCTTTTTTATCCTTTTACAAACACCACAATTTTAATGGATTTTAGGTTGATTAGTATACTCCTATTCATCCAACAAATATAAAAAATAGTAACTGAATACTATGCACCCCCTTTAAAAGACCAATTGAATAAAAAATATGGGTTAAGTCACCTAACATAACAAGTAATGAATCCTTAATTAGTTTTATTAAATATCATAACCAACAGTTTAAAGAGTAAAAACGTTGTGTGTCATGCTATCTGTTGACTGTATCACAGTTTTTATTAATCCTGAAACCATTTAGGAGATATAGTAGTGGCTTGATCTATTATGTCACAGCTGACTGCTAACTGAAATGTAAGGTTTAACTTTTAAAACTGGTCTAAAGCAGTATTTTATACATTATAAAACACATCTATGAAGTGTTTCTACCCATATTGATAAATTATAAATATAAAAACAAAATAAGTTAAACAAAAAAAACAAAAGTGCAATAAGTAAATGAAATTAAAATAAAATTACACAAACACATAACATAAATTAAAGATATGGAAATGGATATAAATGAACAAACCAGAGAACTCCTGAATCATGAATCAGGAGTTGTTTTTTTTTTGCAAAAGAATAAATGCAAGGTAAAATTATTACATTAGAGATAGATAGATTGGTGAAAATTTTAGGAGTGCATTCACAACTACAAAATGTCAACATGTCAACCTTTTTCATATTTTTTTTATAATTATAAAACTCTACCAAGAAGTTTTCTCTAATAAATTCTTTTATTAAATGAAATCGAGGAGTTTTCTATGAAAAGTTAAGTTTAAAAAAGTCCAATTCTAAAAAGTATAGATTTTGTGGACAAATTAAAATTCGGTACCCAAAACTTATTTAATTTGTTTCAAAATTTACATTTTCTCAAATGAAATAGGAGATACCAATCAATATTTTCAATAAAAATTTAATTCATCAACATGAGATGCTCGATAATAATTTTTTAATAATAACTTTCCAAAGGAGATATTAACTATTGATAGAAAACTCCTTAACTGATGAATAACTTTCAAACAATATTGATCATATAAATAATCTAATATTATACATGGGAAAAAAAACAATTACAGTAAAGTCTCACTAATTTGGACATTGATTGCACAGACAACCTAGTCGATCAAAACGGGATTGAAAAAAAATTGATAAAATTTAGTAAACTAAAAATAACATTCAGCGAGCAGTTAGTACAAAAATAGTTTAAAGAAACTTACTCAATTGGCAACAATGAAAAAGTGGGAACAAAAAAAGTCTTAGAGGAACACATACTCTATTTTCTCGGAATTGACTCCCTTTACTCAGCTGTTCTAAGATCTCGTCCAGATTAGCGGGCCTTTACTATATATCCATAAAACAAGAGTGAATAACCAAAAAATATTAACCTTTTAGCATTAGCATAGGCTGATAATGACAGATCAAGATCTACTTCTGTAAACTCCTGATCCAAATTTGATTCAGCAAAGGGATCACTAAAATAAAAAGTAAAAATATATTATTGCTCATGTATGCACAACAACGTAAGCAAACAATGGCTATTTAATTTAACAAATAGTTTTCAAACAAAAATTGGACCTTTGATAAGATAGATATATAAGGTACATTTAAATTTATAACTATAAAAATAGAATTACTACAAACTCTTTTTACATACTTAGTAGCATTTTCAAGTTCAACATCTTTTTTCATTTCTTTACATTATATTCTGTTTTAGTAAAATTCATATTTCAAAAACTTTTTATCCTATAAGCAGAAACTTTCAGTAAGCCAACAAATCATCATTCCCCATTGATGTTCGATCAAGAGAAGTTCCAGTGTACAAATAATATAATAAAAAATACATATATATATATTACCTTAATCGCATGGATATTTGATTGATCTCCAACTTTATAGATGATATTAAAGAAGCAACAGAGTCATTACAACGAGTTGCTTCAGCAACTAGATCTTTAATACTTCTCCAAGTCATTTGTGATGCAATAGCAGACCTTAAAATATTGATGGCTTGGTTAACTACATTGGCATTAGTCATAATAAGTTCAGCTTTCTTTTTATTATGTTGTTGTTTTGAGGATAATTCTTCCAGCCTTGAAGATTGGTCTTCACGAATTTTATTTACTTTTTTCATAGCTTCCTTTTCCTGAAAATGTTTTTAGAAAGGTGAAATATTAATAAACCACCATGAAATAGTAATGAAAATCAGCTTCTATTTCTCTCAAATAATTATGAGTTAGATTCTATGATGTCTTGTTTTCAAATCAAAGTACAACAAGGCACTTTCTAATAAAAAGAGGAACAGAAAAAATGTTTACCTTAGATGTTATATAAGATAAAGAAAAAACATGTTGAATACAATTTTTAGAGATTGTAGCTTTATCTCTAATTAAATAAGATTGTTCCATCAGTGTGGCAAAGCCAATTATCCAACCATTATATTAGTACAGGGGAATAAGAGCACCCATGGAAACAGTATAAAAGAGATATACTAAAAGTAAAACTATTCTCAATAATTGCAAATTGTTAAATATTTGTTTATCATTATTGAGAGCAACATTAACACAAGATAAAACAAACTAAAACTATAAAAAATTCATTATTCTGTTTAACACATTGAGCACAATGGGATTGTCAAGCATATTGTATTTTTGTTCTTCTATGTACATAAAAAACCCTAAAATAGCTCCTAAAAACATCAATATATTCATAAAATGGGACTTTTTTTTATTATATACATGCAATTAAATCTTACCCAAAGTTACCCCTTTTATACCACTTTTTATTCTTATTTTTTGTTTCAATCATAGGCATAAAAAGTGAGCATGAATGTTCAATAATAATCATAATTGTATAACATGTTTTTTCTTTATCTTATATAATCACTTTAATTTTATTAATTTCATTCTGTACAATTATTTACTTTATGTCATTCTGTTTATATTTAATTTTTTGTATTCGTTGGTTGTTACCTTGTTCTTTGTTTTTAGCCCTGATAAAGGCTAGAAATTCTGGCCGAAACATTAGCACGATTAAATAAGTTATTTCAACTTATCTGTGTTATATTTTGACCGCAACCCCCAACCATCTTCTCCTCGTATCTTCATTTTTTTTATTTATTCTTTCAATGACGTCAACATAGTATTGGCGAGTTATTAGCTTACATTTAAAGAAGGTTATTCGGTGGATTCTTGATGAAAAAGATTCAAGATCTGGTTGAACCAATCTCCTTCGTTCTTCTGAAATTCCTTTTCAGAGTTGTTCTCCATTCTTTCTAATGTTCTTCTTGCTGAGATTCCATGCAAGTTTAAATTACCACAAAATTTCTGTAACTTTCCACTTAGGAAAGAATGAGTGAAATCAAAATGAGGTAACCAAAGATAATTTGCCCAATTATCCCATCCCAGATCGTTATCAGTGAAACTGATATTGTTATTTCTGAAAAATAAAATTTCATGATCTGATTTTTTCCCATGGTTAACAAACAAAATAACTGAGTAACTGAGTGATCGTGGATTATTAAAAAATTACTTGTTTACATTTAAAAGAATATATTTCTTTCAATGTTTAGATTACAATTATGATTATTATTAAACATTCATGCTCACTTCTTACGCCTATGATTAAAACAAAAAGTAAGAATAAAAAGTAGTCTAAAAGGAGTGACTTTGGGTAAGATTTAATTGCATATATTTAATTGAAAAAATCCCATTTTATGAATATATAGATATTTTTAGGGTTTTTTGTGTACATAGAAGAACAAAAATACAATATACTTGGCAATCCCATTGTGCTCAATGTGTTAAACAGAATAATGAATTTTTTATCTTTTTATATTTTTTGAATGTTTTAATTAGTTTTATCTTGTATTAATGTTCCTTTCAACAATGTTAAATAAATATTTTGAAAATGATAACAAATATTTAAAAATTATAACAAATATTTAAAAATTATAACAAATATTTTACAATTTGCAATTATTGAGAATAGTTTTACTTTTAGTATATCTCTTTTATGCTGTTTCCATGGGTGCTCTTATTCCCTTGTACTAATATAATGGTTGGATAATTGGCTTTGCCACACTGATGGAATGTTGCTTTATCTCTAAAAATTGTATTCAACATGTTTTTTCTTTATCTTATATAATCACTTTAATTTTATTAATTTCATAATGTACAATTATTTACTTTATGTCATTCTGTTTATATCTTATTTTTTGTATTCATTGGTTGTTATCTTGTTCTTTATGTACGGGGTGATGGGGTCCCTGGGTATGTTGTTTATGTCCTTGTCTCCCCACTTTGTCCTCGCGGAGGATGTGCCGACTTTGATTGGAGCCCGCCTTGGCAAAAATGATTAAGCTATTGGAGATGGCAAGACTGCTGGCTACTAAGACTACTTAGTTTAAGAAACATGTCACCCAATGTTTGTGCACACAATGAGAGTCAAAAGAGTATTGTTTTTTTCACAGTATAAAAACAAAAGAGAACATCTGCTTTTAACAAAAAAAACACATATGTTATACAATCAATCTTTTTTTTTTTAAAGCCATGTGTTGGCCACAACATTAACAAATTGCTAGAAGCATTGAATAATCACCATGAAAAGTTCAATTTCACAATGGAGTTGGAGTAGGAGGGGAAATTGAGATTTGTGGAAAATTTGATGACTAAGAAAGGAAATAGCTTAATAACAGAATGGACCCAAAAAGAAACCAGCAGTAATGTGATTTTAAATTACTATTCATGTCATACCTTCCATATGAGGTTGAATGTTATAAATAAGAAGATAAAAATTACTGATTTGAGCAGATTAAATCCAGTTAAGATTAACGTTTTTAATATATTCTTTGAAAATGTTTACCCTAAAAATTTAATTTATAAAGTTTGGGATATGAACCTTAAGAAATTCAATAATAGGCTAGAAAAGAATGCAAAAACAAAAATAATTTGTATTAAAAATAATATAATTAACAATTGTTGTTTCGGCATCCTTAGGAACACCTTTTCATTCCACCTAATTTCCTAAGTAATGCGCACCTCCACGTGGTACGGCTGGATACTTTCTGATAAAAGGCTAAGAATAGAGGAACTAAAACGAAACCCTCTAGGGCTTACTACCCTAGTTATACACTTGTCAGGGCAACTCGACCAAAACAAACAGAAAATATCATGAAAATGGCTTCTCACGAAAATTACTACCCTGAAGACAAAGTCGGGCGATCGGATTCCTGGGTGCCCGGTAGTGCAAAATTGAAAATTGATGAGTTAGAACACCATAGAAACACACATCAAAGATTTAAAAAAGGGAGAAAATACTATTTTAGCACATATAACATAAATTCAATAATTAAAATAGGAAAATTCAGGCAATTAACAACCAAACTATACAGGCTGGAAATCTCGATAAAGGCCTTGCAAGAAACAAGATTGATGGACACCGAGACTGTAGAATCAGATGGATTCAGAATCTTTAAGGGAAAACCAGGTAAAAGAATCATGAAAGGCATGCTGCCCCTAGGAACAGCCTTCAGAGTAGATAAACAATTCCTAAGTACAGCAACGGATTTCAAGAGCATTAGCCCCAGGCTATCGCTCCTCACAGTGAAATCTACAAAAAAAAAATTACATCCTTATAAATGCACATGCCCCCATAAACAAGGACAATAAAAGAGACCCGGAAAAGGTGAAAGACTTCTGGAGAATGTTGGAGGAGGAAGTGGTGAGGATTCCCAGAAATAATGTAAAAATTCTTTCTAAAAATCGAGGGACAGTAGGGGAATACCCTGCACACAGAAGAACAAACAGAAATGGAGAAAGATTAATATATCTATGCCAAAATGCAGACCTAAGAATCATGTCAATGCACTACAAGGCTAAAACTAATTTTATGTTTCTCTAAATGTTGTTATCTCTTTTGTTCTATAGCCCTGATGAAAACCTGAAACTCAGGTCGAAACGTCGGCATAAA
>NW_027112337.1:211026-251148 GCF_000696795.3 Halyomorpha halys | reverse complement strand
TAATCTATGGTCAACTATCTATACCTCATTAAAAATAGAAGAAGATGAGGTTATGATCAGTCATGATGCAGTCTCACTATTTACTAATATACCCCTAAAATTAGTTTATAAAATCATATGTGAAAAATGGGAAGATAAGCTAAACATGACAATTAAAAATAAAAGAATTGTTTTTACAAGGAATCAGAATTTTTTAAAAATTATAATTGACAAAAATATCATTTTAACTTCTATTTGATATATTTTACAATTCCATTTTACTGTTTATGTGTTTAGAAGAAAGAATGAATCTGGTAATATTCCATATTTAAAACATACATATATATACAAAAGCATTGCAAATCAAGTAATTTTAACAAATTTTTAAACTTAAAATCTATAAGTTTATAGTAATAAGGATAATAGTTAAATACTCCATTGAAATAGCTCTAAAATAACACCAGAGAAAATTTTCAAGGTTTATTTAAAGAAGAGATATTAGTAAATGTTCAGTCCTTCCTATGGTTCGTCCTTATATGGGCCATGGACCCCTATGAAAAAGCAGATCAGTACACTAAGACTGACCTACAGCTTAAGGTGTTAATCGGTGTAGACTGAGAAAAATATACAGTAACAGTAGGCTAGTCTCAGTTATGAATAGTAAGATGTTGTTTGCTTTCTGTAATTGGCTGCCAAGTTTAAAAACTTTAAACAGTGATTTTTCCTCCTCAGATTTTGCAAAGAACCAGCTTTGTGTTTTGTAACTCCCCATCAATTATGGGAGCCAGCTTTCTGAAGCTACTCATATTTCCAGGTTGTGTTCACTTCCAACAACAAATTTGGACTTTGGGACTTACCCTGGCCATTTAATTTATCCTCATCATCAATGAGTTCAGAAAAAGTGGATATATGGAGATAATATTTTACATAAATGTACCAATAGAAACACTAGAGGCTATTATGGTCAAGGAAGTTGGTGTGAGGGTCCCACAGTACCTAGTTTGAACAGATATGGGTTCAATTCCACCTGAAGCAGATAATATTAATTTCTTGGTAATACAAGGAAATGAATCTTAACACTTCCACTCAAGTCAGGGTAAGGCAGCAATGAAAGAATATCAACAGACTACTTGGATGTTGTTTATTGATTTTAGGGCAACCTATGACACAATTATAAGAAGTAAACTCGTATTGACCATGCTTGAACTGGTATTGCCAAGTTAATTAACTCAAATGGAAAAAATACACAATGGGAAGAGCTATCAGCTATGAAAAGTGTAGAGGATGATTAGAATATTTTGGAATGGAAAGTGGCCTAAGACAGGGGGACTCAATACCTCCTTTCCTGTTTAATACCACTGTTCTACAATAATCAATAGAGCAGGACTAAATCATAAAGGATTGCTATTTTTAAACAGAAAATTAGTACCCACGCTACAGTTATGTTTCTATTCTCTTAAAGTTAGTCTTCATACTATATAATATTATTCCATTCACTAAATGTTCCCTCCCCTGTACATCGAACCTCTTGCATAGCCATATCTCATTTGTATCAGAAGTAATTTATTTCAATTCATAACATTTTTACTACCACAATTGTTGTTATTAATTATTGCTATTATTTAAATAGCTAAAACTTAAACTAAAAAAGATTATTAGTAACAAAAACAACTATTAATTGATGTTGTATTGTAGATAGGGTTGATATTAAAATAAGCATATTTATAGAAAAACTCAAAGAATATAAAAATAGAGAATTTGAAAAATGTTTACAGGCAGTTGATATGACAAATTGAACCCTAAATTCTAGTACTAATAATGTTTACACCCAGTACATTTTTGTTTTTTAAATACAACAAAAATAATAGATAACACAAACAATTAAACCTACCTGCTCAAATATCTTAAGTTCAATTTTCTGACTTTCCACTTTAGAAAAATATTCATCAACTGCTTCATTAAAACTATCAAAGCATTTATTTTTAAATTTTTCATGTTGAATAAACAAGCATGGACTGAATTCAAACATATGATGTGATTCATTATCATTTATAATCTCTGTTTCATAAATAACATATCCCTACAAAAATAAATTAAAATGTTAACCAATAAAGAAGAATTAAATTTAAGAAAACAAAAAACATTCAAAGGATATATTTCTAATACTTTCTATCATTGCTTCAAAAAGTAAAAATAAATATTCTTGATTATTTTCTAGGACATTATTTATTCTTTATTCATTAAGATAGTGAGGTGAAAGAAATTTTTTTCAGAATATTAGTTAATACTTATATTTAATTTTACAATGTTTCAGGGTGTTTCCCCATCTTCTGGTATTAAAATTCATTTCATTTCTGAAATTTTGCCATCTACAGTGCTTATCACATGAATTTCACTTACTACTTTATAACGAAATGAAATCAATCTTTATACCAATCAAAACAGAAATTTGGTATATTATTCATGATGCCAATACTTCCTCTTACAATATATCTCTTATATATTAAAAATAAAATCTGACTATTGTCGAAACAATTATTGAAACAAGAAAACGTTTATTTATATTTTCCATAGCTTCTTAATAATAACAATGAAAAATGGTTAATCAATTCAAACTAAAAAAATTAAAGATACATCAGAATAAGTTTTTTTTTTTTTAATTCAGCATTTAAGCCAGACTATTTCAAGGAAGTTAAGACCTATTAGATGTTAATACTACTTAATTATTCATTGATATAAAAATTTTACTTGACATTGTCAAAGCCGTTTCTTAAAAAAAATGTAAATTGATAGATATGGCATTTCTGATAAGTCAATTTGATCTAGAAAATGTGTGTAACATTCCAGACATCTACCAATTTACCTTATATACACAATTTCACACATACAAGTGCGTGTACGCGCACACACACACATACGATAATTTTTTTTAAAAATTTTATAAGAACAAAGTATTAAAAGTAAAAATAAAATTAGATGAGAAATCAAAACATATAATATTAAAATATCATGTGATTACCTTACTACCTCTGTTACTTAACTCCATCATCAATTCTCCAGCTACCATTAATTCTTTTACCAGATTTTTATATGCTTCATCAGAAAAATATTTCATTTTGGTTTCAGGATCAAAATTTGCTTTTATCAGGGCATGCTCCATTAATGATGACCCAAAGTCTATAATAAGAACAAGAATTAAACAAATGCTAAAGTGATGAGTAGGGATAGGATTTTTATGTGCTAAAAAATCCGAAATATGTACATAAATATGTGATAATAAATTGTCAAATATTTTAAAAAATATGTATTATTCAACAATAAAAATTACTAATTAATTAGTAATTTCGTAACTTAAAAAAGTTACATAAATATGTATTTATTATATATTATATGAATAATATTTTAAAGAAATTATGTTAAAATAGGTACAAAAAAATGTACTTAGAGAAAACATAGCTGTTCAATAACAAGACATTAATTAGTAATTGTAATTAAACTAATTGATTAATAATTACTCAGAATGAATTATGAACAAATTATAAATGGAAATAAAGAATAATCCTTATTAAAAAGAAAAAGAAAAGAAAAACTTTAGAAAAATATCTTTTGACTTTAACTTAATTTTAGGCATGCTAAAATAATGTTAAAACACAATGAAAAACAATTTAACTCGAAAAGGTCTAAATGCTGACTGGGGAGTGAAATAAGACTAAGAAGAGAAGGGAACATGGGAAGGGGGGAAACAGAGAAATGGATTGAGGAGTAAAAAACAAATTCTAGAAAAATGCTACAGGAATAAGACCCGTACTCTTTTTAATTGATTCTGAGAAATTCTCGATGTAATTCTGTGTGAAAATTTATTATTGCCACTTTTAATTTGAGTTCAAAGATGAAGATATAGAATTTTTACGCACTATTTATGATAAATGATAAATTTCACCTTTAAGTTTTGTGCGTTCTCTTGAATTTTACGTAGTTGCTCCGAAAAATGTATTTACAATTAATTTAAGGAAATATGTGATTCAGGACAAAATACCTAAAAATATGTAAAAAAGGTCAAATATTTAAAAATATGTGAAATAAAAATGGCTTCTTTTCGCCAGAAATGTCTTGAAACATCTTCAGTTAGTAAGGAATCGCAGATATCATGGTCAAGTAAAAATATGTGAAAACATAAAAATCCTATCATAGCAATCACTACCTTAATTCTAAATTATGGTATTATATGATATACTAGAGCGAAATAGGTACATAGGACATCACACGTACACATGCTTCCAGGATGCGACATAGCAACTGTCATATTCCCACTGTCCATTTCCTCCACTTTTTTTTTACACAACTTATTTTTGCTTAAAATATTCCTACTGAAGGCATTTAATAAGAAGATTCCTAAATTAAATACAACTTTTATTATAGGTTATCTAATATTGATTGATTGTAAGGATGGGTATCCGTAATCATGTGAGACAGTAACTTTGTCATTATAAAATTTGTTAATAAAGTTTTGTCATTATATTAATAATCTTAGCCAAAATTCATTAACAAAAATTGGAACTTTTTGTTTTCATATTGGTAATCTAGTCTTCTCTAACAAATATAAATTGAAAATTCATGCCAGTACAACATTAAATGTGGTTGCTAACCAAGAAGTAGAATAGGCAGGCAAAAGGACTATTACCAAGAAAAGACACACCATATCTAAGTTATATATGCACAAAACTTATTAATGCGTTTGTGCACAAGATTTATGGTAGGAAGAGCTAAGTCTAATTTCCCCACCACTAAGAGTTATCAAAAGAAGTATAATTTTCTCCCACAAAAAAATCCAATGAGCCATATTACAATCAAATAATACTTATACGACTAAGGAAACCAACCACCACTACTAAATGTCAGGCAAAAGTCATGTCAAATGTGGATTCAGATCACTATCTGGTAATTTCATTAAATTTATCTCTGGTGGTCACAGGGAGGGATAACCTGGAATCAATAAAGTTTGGAAGTGTTTTTAACAATTTAAGATAAAAAGGGAAGAGGGTTAATAGAAGATGTAGACTTGAAGAAGAAAGGAAATATATGACCAGATGTGAAGAACGTAGTAGAAGGAATAAAGATAGGAGAAAAGATGATGGAAAAAAAAAGTAATAGAGCTGATAAAAATGACTCAATCAGTTCAAGACGTGGAGAGCATCATAATAATGATAAAAAAATTGAAAAATCAGAAAGTAGCAGAAACATAGAAGTAATAGAGAATAAAGACAAATCAAAACAAGATTCCTCTTGGCATCATACGAAACATATACCTATACATATACACAGTAGCGGCCTTATATCAGATAGCGGCCCCGATGCTAAAAGGAATCAGGAGGTCGTTATAGGCAATAAAACTACTATTGCTGCTTCTTCCCTTATATGGCGGAATACCTGTTACATATCAATAATTAGCTAAGAGAGGATAGTTTAAAGTAATGATGCCGCCATTGAGCACAAAATTCGAAAATGTATTAACCAGCTACAGAAAAAACCAGTACTAGTGTTTCCTAACTTCCAAAACCAATTTACACAGACAACAGACACTAGCAACTACGCGCTGTCATAGGAAGGTGAGGTAGGAGAACATCCCGTGGCGTACGCTAGTAGACAACTTACAGTAACAGAAGCACATTACAACGCCTTAGAATGAGAACTATTGAGAATCGTTTGGGCAATAAAGCATTTCCGACCCTATTTGTTCAGAAGATGATTTAGGGTCCAGATGGATCACAGACCCCTGCAATGGGTAAGAAAGCTAAACAAATTGTATGCAAGAATCACGTGGTGGAAAGAACTGTTAAATCAATACAACATACACATAACGTACAAATCTGGCAAGGAAAATGTAGCAGATTGGCTTTCTCAAGTGATCAAGATAAACGCAGTAGAAGATGACCAAGGAGAAACGCAGTTAAAGGTAGTTCATGAGGGAGTGGATTCTGGAAGAAAAACAACAATAGACCTTAACAGAAAACCAGATAAGGGAGGAGACAACGTCCACAGAAGAAAGTTTGAATGATGAAAGACCGACAGAAATGGAGGTACTTAAAGAGATAATCAACAAGAGGTACCAGATTATTAAGAAGACAAAAACCACAAGGTTGCTGAAGATGGAACATAGCAAGTACGGTGGTAGTATCATTTTGATGATCTGGTCACAACAAGGAGTTAAAGACCAAACCTGCAGAACATTGAAAGAATCAATGCCGGTAACATCCACCATTTATATGTTGGAAATGCGATGGTATGGGAAAGATCCAACAGCTATGGAAAACAGAAAAGATCAGCATAGATTGATGATAGATACCCTGTGAGATCCGGGATATGAAAAGGAGGTAAACTTGGTATATCACCAAGGAAAAACTAATCATCATAGGCTGAACGAGACTTTACAAGCACTAGTAACCACAACCTACAAGCTTTGCTAACCACTAATATTTCTGGTGGAGCATGAAACACATAATCCAGAAGATTCTTGAAAAATACGAGGTGTACCTCAGGACAAAATATGATCGGGAATGGAATATGACCTTGTGTAGTTCACGCAGTGCATTCTTTCACAAGGAAAGGCTATAGGTGGGTCACAGAGATTGATGTAATCAGTAAGGTGGCCATGGCATACCCAGTACAGGACAAATTAGTGGAGGTGGTTTCATGAGCCCTTCGGACATAGTTCCAATTCTATGGTGTGCCCAACAGAATTTCCTCCGACAGTGGGAGAGAATCAGACAATCCAAGCATTAGAGAGGAAATGAGAATAATGGAAACGGTGTGGCACTCCAACACCTAAAGAGCTGTGGATGGATAGAGCCACTCCATAGCATTAAATTAACATTTAAGTAACCACCTACGAGTGTACCAGCTAGAAAGGGGACTGAAACGTGACAACACAATGGAACGGGCAGTCACAGCATATAACCACTCCATAAACACAGTCATGGTGCGTGGGAATTGACAGGACCACTGAGGTACATTGCTGGGAGAGGATGAAATAGCCGGTAATGTGATGGCCTAGCAAAAGCAGTGAGCCAAAATCATAGACAGGATTCACAGGGAGAATAGTAGAGAAGTGGCACCACATAACTTGAGTGTCCAAGACCTACTGGGTAAAATAAATATTGGGATGATAAATAGTAAAGTGGGGACTAATAGAGGGAAAGAGCTGAAGAGATATGAGGGCCTACTCACAGAGATCGTCACTAGAGAACATAATATTATTTAGAATAATACAGAAAACATCAGAGAATCTAGAAAAATAGGGTACACCACCACTATATTAGATGACACAAAATGTAAAATTTTATTTATTAAATAAATTAAATGGTATCCTAGTTTAGTCTCAACACTCTTTATTATATCAATAGTCCAACAATTCAGCCAATTCGGCCATCCTCAAGGACAATCTAAACACTTAACAGCTTATTATACATTAATTTATAACTTTTAAATTTTGGTGTGAGGTGAAAATTTATATTTGAAGCCAGTTTCGTCACCGACTTTATAGAGTGCAGTTCTATTCTAGCATGTATGCAGTCTACTAGACATTTTTTTTTTTTTTCATGCTTTCATGTTTTGTTTTATAATTTTTTGTTATTTTTATTTATAACATGCAATCAGGCGATGAATCAAACATTTCGCCCGATTTATTCCAAAACCTCAAACATATTACCGCTAATAAATCTGATGCAGACCTACAATCAGAAGAATCAAGTTTAAAAAAAAGAAATTTTGAACACATTGATTCAACTCAGACCCAGTCACCCATTAAAAAAATGGGTAAGTATAACCAGGAAATTACTCCTTTAAAAGCTAGGGTGGGCGGCTCATTTAACATGTTATCAGAAATCGACCTTTCCTCAGATAAGCATACTAGAGCAATACCAAGTACTAGCAATAACAATACTAACCCGAATGCTCAGCCCAATACAATAAAAATACCTCCGATATTCCTACATAACGCTAATAATTACAAGCTATTGTTAAACTGATGCATTGTGCATCAGACCATTCACTACCCAACTAATCGGTAACAATATAAAAATTATGTTAATGAATATCGAAGATTAAAGAACTATAACTAAGTACTATGATGAAGAAAAAATTGAGTACCACACATTTTCTATGGATGAAAATAAATATTTGAACGTAATGATTAGGAAGGTTCCCTATCGTATAACAGAAGATGAATTAAAGGCCGAGTTAGATCCAAAACAATTCGAAGTTCCCTATGTATCTAGAATATTAAAATATAGATACAAAAACCAACTCCACTCTGTTCAGTATCTCTTAAAAACAACGAAAAGGCTAAAGATATTTTTAATCTTAAACATTTATTTTCTGCCCTAATTATAGTAGAACCCAAACACAAAGACACTGAAATTCCTATGTGTACTAATTACCAAAGATACGGTCATACAAAGAAGTATTGTCATTTAGAACCGAGGTGTGTTAAGTGCAAAGCACACCTCACCAAGTAAACACCATTTCTCAAAGTGCCCGTTAAAATTTACGGATAAGCCATTTTGTGTAAATCGCGAACTAGCTCATGCGGCTAATTACCGGGGATGTAAATATTATCAAATCCTTAAAAATAAAATAAACTCACCATCAGAACCAAATATTCGTAAATCTGAGATTAATTCAAGCAGGCCAGCCATGAAAATCACTTCAAAAAACTCATATGCTGATATTATTAGATCAATATCAAAACAACCAGAACCAAAAACTCAGTCCACAGTTAATCAAGACAACAAAATAAATGGTGAAAATTTATTGTCTTCAATAACTAAAATTATAATCGAAGCTATCAAGCCGTATTTACCACAAATTATGACCGTATTATCATATATTATTCAACGAATGCTCATATATACATTTTTCATCTATGGGTATGGAGTCAAGAAAATTAAAAATTTTAAACTGGAATGCTCATGGCATAAGTTCTCAAAGAAATGAGTTTAAAATTTTCCTTGAATCAAATTTCATCGATATAGCTTGTTGAGACACATTTATCCCAAAACATCAAATTGAAGATCCCAGGTTACAAAATTTTAAACAATGACAGAGATTGTTCGACTCCTTCTAGTGGTGTAGCCTTAATAATCAAAATATCATTACCAACCTATTTAATATAGAGGTTGTTTCGGTTCGTTTAAACTCGCCTCCTTCTACTGTAGTTACAACAGTTTTTAAACCTCCAAATAAAAAACTAATTCAACATGAAATTTTAAAACTATTACCACCAGGGAACCATACATTAGTTTAAGGTGACATAAATTGTAAAAACATTTACTGGCGATGCCGCAAATCAAATTCTAGAGGAAATACATTACTTGATATTTGCACAAGGCACAATATCCAAATACATGGACCAAATGATCCTACGCTTTACAGACCAGGCTGTAAATCTGACATTCTGGATATTGTATTAACAAAAAATTTTAGTTTTCCTCTCTCTTCTTAAGTGATCACAGCTTTAAATTTGGACCATATCCCTGTATTAATTAATTCCTCAACTGAGATAAAAAATGAAACGGTGAGAAAATCTCTCATTAATGAGGTGATCGATTGGGAAATGTACAAAATTCTTGTCAATGAAAAATTTGAACTGAAAAAAATTTCCCTACCGCTCAAAAAATAGATAAAAGTATAACAACGTTAAATGAGTCGGTCTCAAACAGTTTACATGAGGCGACTGTACGACTTTTCCATTTAAGGGGAAAAACATTTTCTGGCAGCTGCCCAAAATTAATACTGCTAAACATTAAAGAAAAAAATCACACAAGGAGACAGTAGAAACTCTGAAGTAGGAACACTAGAAACCCTGTTCACAAAAACAAATGGAACCACCTCAAACATGAAACTAAAAAGGATCTGGATGAATGGGCATCTAAATATCAGGGATATGTGGAAAATTTAGACCCAAATGATCATTCATTATGGAAGGCTATGCGATGTCTGTTGGAAAAACGTGAAAAAATTTTAAGTCTAGTAGACAATGATGAAATCATTACCAGTGACACTGAAAAAGCTGAAGTGTTCGCTAATTTCTTTGAGAAAACATTCTCCAATAGAGGAATAAGTCCGAATTTAGTCACTGATGAAATTGACAAATATCTAAATCTCTTCCTCGCAATAGTTCAGCTCCCACCTAAATTCACGTCCCCAAAAGAAATCCAGGACATGATTAAAAAGCTCAAGGTAAAGAAAAGTCCTGGCCATGATTTGATCCCAGTCTTAGCAATCAAAATGTTACCCAGGAAAGCTGTTATTTTCGTCATGTCAATTTTTAACAGTTGCCTTCGTACTGGATATTTTCCTGATATGTGGAAGAAAGCCGAACTCATAGTAATTCACAAGCCTGGTAAGAACGCTAAACAAATCAGCAGCTATAGACCTACCAGTTTATTACCAATTTTTGGAAAATTACTGGAATCAGTTATAAAAAAAACATCAATTCTTTTTTTCAGAGCATCGAAATTATTCCTGATTTTCAATTCGGTTTTCAATACAGTCATTCCACTTCTCATCCAACTGGCAAGACTATTGGAGTTTATAACTAGCGGATTCGAAAAAAAGAGACACACCCTGGTAGCGCTCTTGGATTTCCAACAACCATTCGATAAGGTTTAGCATCGAGGTCTCCTATATAAACTAAAGAAAGCAGGCATTCCAAAATACCTATACAATATTCTGAGCTTATTCCTCACAATAGAACATTTTCTGTCAGAATAAATAACAAAAATTCTACCCTTAGACAAATCCATACCGGCACTCCACAAGGTTCAGTCTTTTCTCCCATTTTGTTCAACTCCTACCTTCACAACATCATCCAGTCCACACACACCTCTATAGCTATGTTCGCTGACGATACAGCTGTGTTCTCTCAACATGATAATAATCGCTCGAAACACTTTGCAAAATCACCTTAATGTTCTAGAACAATATTTCACTAAATGGATGATTAGCTTGAACATTGAAAAATGTAATTCAAAAGTTTTTACTCTTCGACACCCACCAGACCCACGGGAACTAATCCTCAAAGGTAAAAATGTGAAATGGAATTCTGCCAGTGAATCACCAAGATACGCCGCCTTACCTGGAATCACCATATCAACATCAAACCTACGCAAGGTTAGCAATACTATATCCTATCCTAAACAGAAATTCTAAGCTAAAACCAGAAACAACTGTTCTTATATATAAAACAATTCTCAGGTCACTGCTGATATGTACAGCTGTGAAGTCTGGGGAGCGGCATCTTTAAGGAAAAGGAAAAAATTACAATCTTTTCAAAATAAAGTCATAAGAATCGCAGTTAATGCTCCTTGGTTCATAAGAAATAGCCAATTGCATCAGGAATTACAAATGGAGTCAATAGAGGATTACATCAAAAAACGGTTCATGAAGTTCCACAACCTATTATGAAAAAAATAAGTATTAGTGTAATTAACATGTTGTTTCTATACTTGTAATTTGAACTAATACTATTAGCTTTCATAATGAAACAGGCCCCAGGCCGATCTGGTATAAAATAAATAAATAAAAATAAAATAAATTTGAAGGTATGTGTTATATTATTAGTAATAATGTTGTTGTTATAATTGTTATAAATGAATGTGTACTAATCTGTTAAATGTTTAGATTGTCCTTGAGGATGGCCGAATTGGCCAATACATTGGACTATTGAAATAATAAAGAGTGTTGAGACTAAACAAGGATACCATTTGATTTATTTAATAAATAAATACCAGTTTCAAGAAATTGAAAAAAAATATATTTAAAGTAGCTATTTTATTTTATGTTTGGTTCTAGTTTGTTTGTGACTTTTCAAAATATAAATTTCAAAATTTTTTGTAAATATAATCTTTTTCATTTTATTGCACGAAAAAATAACTTTCGATTTATGCACGTGAAGGTGGGGAAAAACTAAAAAACTAATAAAGAACGGAAAAGGTTAGCGGAATAACACTCCCTGACTGCGTAAACAAAATTGGCTTTTATTGAATTCAGTACCTTTATACATGTTCGATCAGCTGATCAACTTGATCATCTGATATGACCTTTGTCAGCTGACATTTCACTCAGACCGTAACTTTATATATATATGGAAAAGGAAGTTGAAGGCAAAACCCCTTTAATTGGTAGAAATGCTGTAAGAAAGCACTGGGCAAACAAATTTATTTTAAACACAGGTTTTCAAGTGTTTCATGATCAACAACTGAGTAAAACTTTTATCTAAATTTATTTGTGGTACTACTTTTTAATTTTCAATCATAAAAAAATAAATTACAATCAACAGAAAAAATATAATAATTTTAATACTAACCAAAATGAGGAAGTAATGCTTTAGCAATAGTCATGCTTCTTTTAGATGATGATATAATCTGTTGAATATTAATAGCTGACATTACTGTTTTATCTTTAATACGATTAATTGGGTATGTTTCCTGTACAGCATAACTGAAAAAGGAAATTAAGATAAAATTACAATAGATAGAAAGAGGTATAATATATAAGGTATAAAGATTTTTTTTTTAATATTCATAATGATGCTTAATATTATTGTAACAACGCCATCTATCAGGGACCACCAGTACGAACACTATTATGGCATCCTGCCAAGATGAAGAGTTTCAGTTCATTTCACCTTGGAGCACCACCTGTTTTTTCTAGCCATTTACTGTGTTCACTTATTTGATAAAATGTAAATAATTTTATAATATTATATATAAACATGTAATTAGTATTATAAATGTAAATATATTGATTTAATAAATAAAGTTTACCAAAAAGAATATACTGAATCATTAACAAGTAAGGCGGTGACTCTCACCGGCCTTTGTATCGTTAGTAGAATCAGTATCCCACCAATTGTGGTAAAACAGTACCTTCTTGGGACAGCAAATAAGGCCTCCTTCGTATCTACAGGACTAGTACCCGGTAGAATGAAGTTACCTTCCTGCATGATCCGGCAGCTGGCTACTCTCCGGGCTTGCATTCCACCTTCGTACCTACAGGAATAGTACCCTGACGAGATTACCATCCTCTAGCTACTCATTTAACCAAGATTTCATTATGTTTTTCCTTTAGTTATTCATAAATATTTTGTATTTATCCAAATCATTGTTTATTATTGCTAACAATGAGAACTGTTTAATTTTTTCAAATAAACAAAATTAAAGATACTTTAGATGAAGATTTTTCAAAACTTCATAATTTAACCCCCGGTCACATTATTTCAATGAGGATAAGACCCAGCTGATATTAAAGACCATTTAATTGTTCATTGACATGCAGAGCTTAGTCAAAATCGTTAGAGCTGTTTTTGAGAAAATCGAAAAAATATGAAAAATCTATTGAGTGGCACTTTCAATAGGTTGATGACTTTCGAAAACTGGGATGCAGCCAGAGTATGCAGATATTGATGATTATAATACTGCTACTGATTTGTAATTAGTGGACTGTATATTGTTACAAAAAATATATTTAAACACTATTGGAATAAACAGTTGTTGGACTCTAGACTAATGAATACACATAAAACTGTTAAACTATTATCTATCTATCTACCAGTAGGCACTACAACCCTGCGATGGGTCATGGCCTCCTCTATGAGCCTCCGCCATTCGGCTCGGTTCTGGGCTGCTGCCTTCCAATTTCGGACTCCAAGCAGGTCTCGTGCATCTTGTACCATCCCATCCATCCACCGGAGCTTGAGCCGTCCGACTCTTCTTGGACAATGGATTTCTTCTTGCTGTTGCTGTGAGATGATTGTTGGGTGTTGTTGCGGTTACTAATTCTGCTATCCCATTCTTCTTTCCACCTCCCAGAGGGCCAGCAGATCCTTGGTCTCTTCTACTCCATTTCGCTAATGAAGCGTTCAAGAGTAGAAAAATTCTTTAACCTTTGAAAGTTAAGATAGTGGATAGTCTCTTCACTTCTCTAGTTCTCAAGGTAATGGCCGTTGGTCAACTCGGCCAACAGAGAGCAGCACATGAGCTAGCAGTGTCTTATATATTTCATTGAATTAAATTTGTTCAGGGAGTGTTCCCTGAACATACTGCCCACCTAAATTGAGCCTGGTTTGATCAATTTAACACCATACAAGTTGTGCAGAGATGAATGGAGTATTACAATAATTTGTTACATGGAGATAATTAATATGATTACAATAACATTAATATATCGAATAATAAGAACAAAAAATGAATGAAATTGGACAATAATTAACAAGATAGATAACTTACAGATTGCATTACATTCAGTAAACAAATCATGTCAAAATGGCAGCAATATATAAATAAAATATATGATAAAATGATATATGAATAAAATTGTAAGGTTTATTTTCTGTATTGGATATGATGAATAAAATAAGAACTTATTTAAACAAAATAAATCCTTAATACAAAAAATAATATATTTAAAGTAGCTATTTTATTTTATGTTTGGTTCTAGTTTGTTTTTGTTTGTGTTGTGTTTGTGCCAAGAAAGAAGAAATGGATAATGATAAGAAACAAACTTAATCAAAAAATTAACATAAAGCCCTTAAATGGGGAAATGCCCCATTCCTAACTCTAAGGCTCCTAGTTCTAAAGATCTTTGAGCAAAAATCTTTGCTGGAATGAATTGAAAAACCATTGGTTGAACAAAAACCACTTTTGTAGTCAGAGTAGAGCTATATATTGCTTTATGAAAAAAATGAAGTAGCAGTCCAAGAAGTGACAAAGCTGTAATTTCCACGAAAATTAGAAGTGAAGGACTGATTTATAAAAGAGGAGCATGTTGTGGCAGGAGATCCAAAAAATGATGAAGAAAGAGCAACTGTTGCTCCAAAAATGGAACTCTCCTGGTTACTTATTGAACCAAAACATGATGGAGACGTTGTGGTGTTAGATGATCTAAAAATAGAGCAACTAGGGGTACTAGGATTTGCAAAAACTGATGGTGTAGTTATAGTATTTGAAACTCTGGGCATTGAAGGAGTTTTGGAAGCACTTGTTATATTAAAGGCAGATGAAGCAGAAGTAGTGCTCATTGCTTCATAAACTGCTGATGTAGTATCTGTGGACTCCATAGGAAATAATAATGATACATTGTTTACTACAGCACCAAGCAAAGACAAACCAGTTGTAGTTAATGTTGAACTTTCAGTACAACAGCCAAAACTAGGTTGTTTATTGTTTAGTTCTTGAGGAGGCTGATACCGTGATATAAGGTCTGAGCCAGTTTGTGGTGAAGTAGTTCTTTTATAAAAATCTTGAGCTGGTGTTAAATGCTGATCACTGATATAAGGACAATTATAGATGTGTCTTTGTTGGTCTATAGTGAATTGACCACTATTAAGTAATTCACCTGTGAAAAACATGGATGAATTATGTAACTTTTATAGTTGTTGAATGATGTTCCCTCTATCATGATTCCTTGACTGTTCCCTTCATAGTTGAACTTCGTTATTCAAATAATGTGAGGACTGATAATTATCTCTAGTCCTATCAGGAACCTTTTCTCTTGATCGTTGTTGCTGTTGAGCCTGTATGGAGCTTAGGGATTCGGTGAAAAGTGAGAAGCTTTAAGAGAACGGTTCGATGTTTACTCTTCCTACTACAACCAGTCCAAATACTGTTGACTGCAAGTTAAGGTCGCTTATGCCAGCCTTGAAGGGAGTTCCCGTGATTAGCGTTGGGTAAAGCTCTATCCCAATGACCATGTCTACATTGCCGGGTGTATGAAAGTATTTATCGGCAAGTCTAAGTTGGGAAAATTTTCTCAACAATTCTTTAGGAAGAGTTATGTTGGATATAGGAGGGGCGATGCTTTCAACCACAAGTGCTTCTGTAGCGAATGTATCTTGGTCATAGAGCGACCTCATATAACATGACACGGAGCCGGATGGGGTTGAAACTGATGAACACCCAAGTCCAGTAAGGCGGCCTAGGTATTTATTTATTATGGTGCCTATTTTGGATGCCAAAGAGTGAGTAATGAAGGTCTGTTAACTTCCAGAATCTAAAACTCCCGTGGCAAGAATCAATCTACATTAATCTAAGTTAATAATGTAGAGCTGGATGGTAGCAAGCAGAATGGTACTTGTGGACTCACAGCATGGATTAGGAGTCTAAATAAATCCGATGAATGTTTCCGATGGATTGAAATGAGAGGAACCCTGTTTTAAAAAGGTGTGATATTTAGCTGGAATGGATTCATCACCATGAATTGAGCTATGATGATTCCCCTTGCAGAATCTGCATCTCCACCTAGACTTACATGCAGAAGCAACATATCCACTGCGTAAACAATTACGGCAGCATTTAATACTTTCAACAAATGCTAGTCGTTCTTGCTGCTGGATGGAGGTTGCTAAATTGAAAGCAGTGAGGCCACAGATGGTTAGTCTGACAGAACGACCAAACTGCTAGTTTTCGTAGATTTAATGTAGAGGACATGGAAGCTTCTGCGTGTGGTGGTGGTGTCTGTTTGCCTTGTTGTGGCTTCCCTTCAGAGTTGGTAGTGTGCAAGGTCACAGCTCGGTATTTATTTGAGCTCTACCAGGGCTCGTGGATGTTGGTATCCCTTTGATGGTTGTTCAGTCTGGTTAGAATGTGATGAAGCAAAGTCACTGAACACTGTAATGGCCATCTTTCGGTGCCTAATAAATTTGATCACCTCATCTGCTGTAGGAAATATCCTAGTGGTGGCGCGAGATAGCTCGAAATTTCTTCTTGTGGTTGTGTTGAGCGATCTCAAGGCAACAAGTTCCAGGGTCTTGAATCCTTCTATGCTGTCGGCCACTTCAACCAGGAATTCATTGTATCGTTCCAGTTCATTTCTTGTAGCCCTGACATTCACAATCGATGATCTTTTGTATGTATAGTGAGGCAAGTACTCTAGGGTTATTGTAGTTTCCTAGGAGCTTCCCCCATGCTTGATCATAATTGTTCTCTTTCACAGGAAACTTAGAGATTAGTAATGTGGCTTCTCCGCACAAAATAAAGGAAAGTCTTTGAGATTATCCCAGCTGTCAATGGATAGTGATGGAAGATTACAGAATAGGTCTTCACATAAAAAAAACTGCTTCTACTTCCAACAGTTCAAATCTGTAAGACAGCAGTTTAGATGATGAGCAAGACACAGAATGCCCAACATCCCTTGATAAAGTTATTTTTAAACAAAAACCACACTTGAACGCAATATAACACACCAAAGTGATTTTCAATCACAAATTATTCCATTGCCTAGTAAAAATTGTAGACTGAAGAATATTGTTTAAAGACAGGAAGTTGTCCTATGTGTTTACTAAATTTGATACAGATGGCCTCAAAACGGATTTATTCTTTCAGAAATCATAAGTGAAAATCAATAGGTCAAACCATTTTAGGGAACAAAAGGCAGCAGAAGTGCTATTGATTGGGCTGTCAAGGGCAGCCTATCTGACCTGTTTAATCCAAAACATTGGTGTCCAATTCATCCTCTTTTCCCAAGCAGCCACGCTTTTTCCAACCATTTTTAATTTCTTTGATCAAACAGATTTTTAGGATTCTTCAGATAATCATCAGATATTGCCAATAATACTAAGTTCTGCACAGTAAGATCTCTGGATTATCAAAAGTATAAGCCACCATTAATAATTTAGAAATTTTGTCATTAAACGTTAAAACTAGTCATTGGAGAAAATATACTTCCCTAATTTCAATTATAAACCAGTAAATTGTTTTGAAAATACAATAATTTCCAAAGAGACTTACAAGTAAAATCTTTTAGGCTGTTATAAATGTACATCTAATATTTATAACTATAATATAAAGTCATCTTAAACTGACAGAAGTTTTAGAGTTCTGAAAAACTGTTGGTAGCTTTATATCAAGAAAGAAATCTTTAGCCTAATTTTAATCTAATACATATAAAAGAATAAGTTAATTTGACAGATAATTATAATTTGCTGACAGGTCTGGGTTAGAACATAATCTCACTAGACAGAGTTATGTTTCATAGATATTAAATGGCAAACAATTATTTGTTTTGTTGGGTTGTTATTCTTTAATATTTTCTGTTCTTAGCCCTGATGAAGGCTAGAAACTCTAGCCGTAACGTAGGCACAATTAAATAAGTTACACCACTTATTTGTGTTTCATTTTGACCGCTCACCCAACTATCTTCTCCATGTCATCCATGGTCAACTATCTCTCATAATTAATTAATTTTAATATTTTAATATTATGGTTAACTTTACTATTATAAAAGTACATTGAACATATTTTGATAATTGTTTTGATTTGTAGTTCTACTTCCCTCTACTCCTTCAAAATATTGGATTTGGTTTATATTCAGGGAAAACATATTTTTATTATGAGGAAAGGTCAACAGACATAAATTTTATACAGATTATCAGCAAAAAAAAATTAAATTAAATTGTAATAGTAATTATTTACTACTTACTTGTGAGAATCACCATCGACGAAAGGTCTTAGCAAAGAAACAATCTTAAATAGATAGTCTGTTAAGATAATATTACCACGACTATATAGCTCTAATATTATGTGAAATGCCACTTCTCCAGTTCCAAATTGCATGTCAATTATTCTATCAGTGCCAAGTTGCCGAATGTAAGTCATTCTTTTGTTGCTTATATGCTTCCGCAGCTAAAATACAAAACAAAGGTATCATAAAAAAAAAAATATATATATATATATAATAAATATATCAATATATCAATATATATATATACACACACACACATATGGATAGTTAGTTCAACTGGCTTATTGAGAAACTAAACTAATTCTAATCAGTGTTAAATAAAGATCGTGAGATGACTTTTCTTTTAAGCACTAAGATTGAATAGGATATGAAAAATATGATTATAATAGGATTGAATAATTATGGATTTACATAGAAGTAAGTTAAATTAAGTACCATTTTTTCTGGAAAATTGTGCCATTCCTGTACATAATGAAAGACTATAAGATGAATTTTATAAGGAAAGATTTGGGTAATTTCATTGCTATCAATAAATTAATACAACAGGTAGTTCTATAGGCTCAATAATTAAAAACTAAAGCTGAGCATAAATTGATTAACAATGATTTTGAGGTTAAATAAAACAACGCATAATTATAGATTTTGTAACTAATGAAGACATTAAACCGACAGAAATTTTTCGTTTAGAGCTGAACAAATACACAGCCCTCAGGAAAAAGACAAACAGAACAACATAATAATCTATGCCTAAATCAGGAAAGAAAGAGTGTAACACAAAATTAGAAATAAGTAAATGCAAGTAACTTTTGGCAGTATAACTGCAAATTTTGACTTATCTTTAGCTACATATTTATCGTTTATACTTTCCCACGCTCAGCGGAGAAGGGGGTCAGTTAAAGAATAACAAAATATTCGCAAAAGGGGGGGGGAAACCATAAAGAATAAATTGCTCTTAGGCGCCACGTTATTTTTCCCCTTGGAAATAACAAAAACCCCGAAACAATATGCCCACAATATAACTACAATATATCGCTATATAAACTATTATCGAATTATGACCACTGGTAAATACCTTTACATGCAGATAACAGAAAACCTAGGGGTACTACCAACCCAACTGTTGAATTATCATAATAATTCGTCATCATTTAGTGAACAACAACAAAAAAAAAAAAGAATAGGTAAATTAACAAGTCAAAAGCAGTGTATATGCATAAGAAAGAACAGCAGAACTATATGTACAAAAGTTTAATAATAAGAAGAAATATATGTAAACAGGATGAAAAAGGAAAAAAAGAATTCTTATCAATTAATAAAACAATTAAAACTTATAGGTTGACTTAACCTTAACTTAAATGCTTAGCCTTATTAACTAAATTTACATTATTATACAAAAGAGGAATATAAAATAAAAACAAAATAAAGTTTAATTCGAACCCCACGTAGTCTTTGGGTGTACTCCTGGCAGAACACAAGGTCGTCTGATATTTCCTTTCCGGTCACCGTCTCACCTTCCTCAGGAGTATGAAGATGACCCCTGCCACCACTCTCCTAACCAGGACGGGCTGAAGAAATGTCACACACTATGTACATATCCACTATATCTATATCCACACTTCTAGTGTTAATGACCGTCCATTGCAGTAAGACACCATAATTTAGCAAAACCAAACATTAACGATAACATCTCTTATAAGGTGATATTTCGATATAAACAGTCAAGACACAGGGCCTGATAAACTATCACCACTTCATATTGTACAATCGCAACGTGTTCAAAAAAACCAAACAGTCACCTAAACAAAACCATGCCCACTTGTCTAAGCATATATCGCTCATGTTTTTTTTCATCATGACAACCATAACACCCCTTGTCTAAGCAGATATCGTCAGTGTTTTTATTTCACCATGGCAACCATAACAGCAGACTGAAAGAATCAGGAGAAAAGACATTAAATATACAGGAAAAAACAATTGCAGCAGCTTCTAAAGAATAATAATAATAAATTCTTCATTTCTTCCGGTAAGCATCCCTTTAGAATAACACTAAACAAAAATTTGATGGGCTTTAAAGCTTTAGAGTAAATTATAAAACAAAAAAATAGAGTAATTAATGCCTAATAAAGTATTTTTTAGGTCTTAAAACATAAAAAAGTAAACTTATGATATTATTAAATTAAACAATACTTACAGAGTGATACCAATTAAAAGTATAAATATTTACAGAGTTAAGGTGATTTAGTTCCTTTAAGTAGAAAAAGTACGATGGGAGATATCAAAGACAAGGTCTTTACAGGAAAGGGTTTGGTCTAAGGTGATTCCAAGGTTTTCGATGGTTAAATAGAGGTTTATGGGGTTATTATTTAGTAACAGGGTTGGAATAGGAGGAACTATTTTAAGGAGATGGTTGGAACCTACTACATTTACCAGAAGGTAGGAAGGAGAGGTATATTTGGAAATCATCTGCATAAATATGGTATTCAGAGTGATGGAAGTGATGGGGAAGGTCATTAATATAAAAAGCCAACAGAAAGGGATGAACTCTGAGAAACACTCAGGGGTAATAAAGGGAAACTCAATAAATAAAAAGACTTAGACCGTAATGAAGACCTCAACTCAAGAAACAAAAGTTTGAAAAATTAGATATTCTAGATATGAAAACCACTATCAACAGGCTTAAAAGAAGAAAGGTCTTTGAGATGATCAGAGCTGTTCAAAGATATTCAAGGAAGATCCTCAAAGAATTAAATATACCTTTAAGCAGTTTCCAATATTTATACGAATAGCAGTTTTCCTGATATTTGCCAAGTAAAGACACAAAATAATGATTACTGGTTTTTAGTAAGAAAACGTTTTTTAAATATAACTATATTTTAGAACTATTAAAAGTACAGGAGGCTCTCTATTAGGATGCACATTTACCTTACTTTAAATAATTTATTCATATTATTTCTAGGATAGGTGGTTAAGAAATTGAGCAATTAATGAAAAAGGCATGCCATGTGCATCCAGCAACAATACATAGGACTTAAACAATGGTGAAATAAATAACCAAACTGATTATGTCCTGTTGAACTCTAGACCCCAATAATTAAGAGAGATAGATAAGATAAATAAGAGATAGAATAAATAAGATGACTTGTACGAGGAGAAGATGGTTGGGGGTGCAGTCAAAATGAAACACAAATAAGTTAATGTAACTAATTTAATTGTGCCAAAGTTTCGACTAGAGTTTCTAGCCTTCATCAGAGCTAAGAACAGAACAAGATAACAACCAATAAGTATAAAAAATAAAAAAGGTGAAAGAAAATATAAACAGAATGACATAAAGTGAATAATTTTACAGAATGAAATTAATAAAATGAAGTGATGAGAGAAGTGGAAAATATAATGTATACATAGGTAATTGAACAACTAGGTAAAATAACATAATTAAGGAAATAAAATAAAAATGAAGTTACATAATGCAAAGAAATATGAATATATTAGTTATTAATAATTTAAAAATTGAAATATGGAAAGAAAAATGAAGTTGAGAGAAAGAAAATATATGTAACCATAATAATAAAGAGGCAAAATATAAGTAAAGTTTAACAAAAGAAATGAATAGAAGAAAAAACAAATTATTTTGAAAACAATATATGGTGAACGTAACTAATAACGTGAGTAAGGAAAATGAGAAAAGGGGTGGTAAAATAAAGATAGGAAGAAAAAAGGAGAATAAAACGAACCTGTTAGCTTGAAAAGCAAACGCCAAGTGGTATTCTGCACTGATAACGGCAAAACTCCGAATTAAAAAATATGTTACAAGAATGACTAAGTGTTTTTAAGAGGAAACGTTACAAGTGGGTAAAAAATAAAAAGTAAAAAGTAGAAAATATTTAGAGGAAGAAAGCATGTGAGAGGGTGACGACAAATGGTTTTTGGAAAATGTTAAAAATATATATATGTACAAGGATAACGAAGTACCGGAAGATGACAAAGTGCTATGGGTATTTAATAACAGTTAAAAAGAGAAAACGAGAGAAGTTTAAGAAGTGAAATAATACGTTATAAAGTGGGCGGAAAAATAAAATAAATTTTTTTAAAAAAATTATAAAAATTACTTTTTTAATAAATTAACTATGTTACTGATAACTTGTGCTTGTCGGTTTTTAAATAGACAGAAGAAGGTTCTAATTGGATATAGAGGCTTTCAGAGATGAGCCTTTTGTCATGGTTACGAACTGTAGCAAGTATAGACGTTTTTCAAAATCGAAGGAATGATTCAAAGAAAGAGAATGTTCCAAAAGTTTAGAGGCAGAATGATTATGTGAGGTAACAGAATATTTATGTTGTTTGATACAGTCATATAAGAGATTTTCGGTTTCGCCTATGGCTTACATACCGAAAGGAGGGATAGGGTTTTTTTAGTTTAGTGTAAATATTAGATAGTGTGTTGTGAGGTCTGAAAGCAATACAAAGGTTAGGTATAGCAGAATGTAAGTTTTTGAATGTTATTGGAAAGAGAGGGGATGTATGATAGTGATCTGTATGAGGGGGTAGAAAGGGGTTGTGAAGAATTGAAACGAAAGATCCTGAAATAAAACACCAATTGTATAAGGGAAAGATAATGTCATAAAAACAAATATCCAAAACTCCAAGAAAGTAAGAAATGTTTACCAGGAAATCAATATTAGACAGATATCTTCTTTAACCCTTTATTGAATGTCTACAGAGATGCTGAAGGGAATCTGCTTAATATAAGAAGTAAGCCTTTGGGCAATGGCAAAATCAGTTTAACACTTTATTGAATAACGGGGAGATGGAAGGGAATAGGCAGGAGATAAAAATACAAAATAAAAAAAACAAAATAAGGAGATACAAATAGGTGAGCTTGAACTGCCTAATCCAGAAAATATTGAGAATACTATTCAACAGTAAAAAAATTTAATAAGGACCCAGGAGTGAATGAACTTCCAGGTAAATTATTCAGTATAGTGAAAGACATATGGCATAAAAAAGCTTTTATAGATGCAAAGGGATAAGGCGAGGTAACCATCTTTCATGCATACTATTTAACTAAGCTCTGGAATATGTAGTAAGAAAAGCAAGAATTTAGATAGGAGAGACAGTGTTCAAAATATCAGCAATTATTCTAGCTTTGTCAGTTGATATGGATATCACTAAGAAAAGTTCTACAGATATGAGCAATGTATTTCTTGAGCTTCAAAGAGTTGCTGAAGTTGGAATTATGATGAATGATGAAAAAACCAGATGCATAAGAGTTTATAGAAGGCAATTTTCTGATCCAATGCATCCTAAAGGCAAAACCCCCAAAAACAATTTCTTACAGTTTTTCACAATTCACACCAAAACGGAGCAGAAAATTAAAAAATAAAATAAAATATATATATATTGTAATAATCAAAAATTATTTAAAATAAATAAAAGATTCTCTTCACCTCCGCTCTCAGGAGACGTCCTCTCACCAGGCGATCCAAAAACAAAGAGTCCCTTATTCTTCTTGGGTGACTCTTCGATGTCTTCTTTTTTCTAGATGTCCCACAGAGGAAGACAAAAGATGTTTATGACCTCTTGCATCCAGGATACGTTCTCCCTATCCCGCCTAACAACGACTGAATTCCAAAAACCAAGTTTTCTTCCTTTCCCTTCTCTAGGTGTTAGTTCTCAACATCGATTGTAGCACTATGGTTTTGAGTTTTTTCTTATGATTTCCATTATGAATAATTTTCTTTAATACTTATTCTTAGCTACTATTTTTTCTTAAATGTACTGTAAGTTCAAATATGATGGGAAGTTAAAATAAAGTTTATAAAATATTTGAATCTGCTCAACATGGCCGCGATTCAACAAACTTTGGCAAGACACGCTCTGCCATCTACTTTGTTTTGAATAACGCTCTTTCCACTCCATATTTGATTGAACAAAATTGGTTAGCTTTCTTTTTGGTTTAACAAAGCAATTGAACAATATTTAAACGATAAATATAATAAAAACTTATTAAAAACCCTTCATACATAAAAATATACTATTAAATCAAAAAGAGGATTCTCTTCATTCATTTCTCCTTCTCTCTAGGTAAAAAAAATTATTTTGTACTCAAAATATTTTTTTTTCTAATAAATTCTGAGTATCAATTTTACTCGAAATAATTTAAATACACATTTGGTAAAAAAAAAAAGCCACTGAGTTAGTAACTGTTTACAAATACACATACAAAAATTACAACTCAATACTATAACAAAATATAAGTACCAACTTTTTTTCATGACTACTACAATTGAAATTTTGTTCCATTTTCAGTTCATGCTTACGGATACATGTTCAATAACATCTTTACATAGAAATACAATACATATTAAAAATATAGTTTGATAAAACCAATTCACATTTCACTATAATTTGATACATATTTTCAAAGCAAAATTTATGTTCTAAACAATAATTAAATTTTTAATACTTATGAATATACAAAGACATTTGAATAAGAGATAAAAATAGTAGCTGTTACTTGCCACGGCTGTTATAATAACTAAATGTACTAACAACTGTAGTCTTAAAAAAAAAAAAAATGAAATCCAATAAAACATTAACAAGTTTTTTAAATGAACTTCCACAAATTCTCTTCAAACACCTTCCCTTGATCGAAAAATAATACAAGTAGACAAAGGACCAAAACTAAACCTGAATTAATATCTTCTGTATATTTGGAGGCCCAGTAAATTATACTTAAAATACATTCAATAGGACATTCTTTGTCAAATCTGATACCCCCCTCTTGTTCGAAATAAGATTCAAACTAAAAATATGTTCAATGTCTCAACTGAAAGCTCAGGATATTTACTTTTCTTATTGCCCTGACTTTTCTAAAAATCCAATACCACTGGCCTAATATGGTATGAAAAATTATTCATAAAAATAAGAGCATTTTCAAGCATGTAAGTATCCAATTCTTTTATCAAGAATTCATAATCAAGCAGTGATAATCAAAATTAAGGATTAAATATGTCAATTCAAATTTTTAATGAGCTTATTTATTTAAAACTTATTAACTACTCAGGTTTTGAGGTCATTGAATTCTAATCTTTTACATTCTCCAAATCCAAAATCAAAAATTGGCTTCTATAGCAGGAATTAAATAGAGTGTGGCTTAATTTTAGGTAGTATAGGGGTGTCAAATTTGACTAAGAACGCACAATTTGATTTATAATAACTATTGTAAAGAATTAATAAGTAGTTAATTAACACAATTACCTATTTCAGTTATTAAATAACTAATCCTAATTATGATAATTAATTAAGTATTAAAACTTAGCTATATACTTAAGTTTTATTAAATATATATTTCTAATTAATTAAAAAAAAAATAGAATTCATTACCTTCATTGTGAAACCAGAAGGAGCTGAACTTTTTGGCCAATCACATTTAGTCAAATGAATACGTATTCCAGATTCAATTAAAAGAACTACCTTTTCTGAGTTTGTTTTATTTAATTTTAATAGGTAAGTCTTATTGTCAATATCATATATTTGATTTATACGAGCACCTTGAATTCTGAAAACCAAAACAATAAATCCGTGAAGTTTGATTTAAGATGGAACTTATATATATATATATATATATTGGGTGGGGGGAGGGAAGCCAGCATCCAATTTTAGAAGGTATTACAGCAAACTTGGCTTCTTTTTATAATTTAATAATTCACGTTGTTTTATTTTTCAAAAATTTTCAATAACTTTTAGTTATATTACAAAATCAACTAGAGATTATATAATTTATACATATTCTAAAAAAATCTGTTAATAGAATTAGTTTAATTACCTTATCTAATGATTTAAATTAGTAAATCAGATAAAACTAAATTTCTTATAATAAAAAAAAAATAAAAAAAAAAAACCTGCACCACTAAAACAGATGAAGAAGTAGGTATTAATTTAAGTATGGATAAGGTATAATTATGGTTATATAGTTGTTGTAATAATTGATTATGATCAATTTAGTTATATAAATAATTTTATAGTTTTACTTACTTCCATGGCACTACAACCCGATGTGGGACTTGGCCTTCTCCCTACATTATTGCCAGATGTTCTAGTCCTGTGCCGCCACTGTACAATTTCTTACTCCCACCAATGTTCTAGCATTCACATTTGACCCTCCTCAATCTTGAGCTTGGAAGAGGTTTCCTTCTAGAATTCATCTAAGAGTACCATCCATATTCATCCAGGCAACTTGTCTAGTTCAGTGAATACTTCTAATCTTTATAAGTCTAATGATGTTAGCTTTCCCAAATAGCTTGTATATTTCCGCATTTTTCTGTCTTCTCCAGTGGTCACCAATTTTGACTAAACCAAATATTCTTCGAAGGATCTTTCTCTCAAAGATGAAGATTTCATTCTCATTCACCTTAATTAGAGTCCACATATCTGTAGCATACATAAGAAAAGGACAAATCAAATAAAGGAATATCTTCACTCTTCTCGTCATAAACAGGGTGGTGAGATGATCCTCTGAGTTCTGACCCAAAATAGCTCCTGTTAGCACCGAAGGTTCTTCTAATTACCTCACGGGAAATATCATTTTCTGAGCTATCAATAAAACCAAGATAAACTGGCCTTCTTAAACCTGAAGGGAACAAACTTAATGACGGGATGTGTTGCTTCTGAGCCACAAGTAAGCATGTACTTAATCTTGCTTTCATTAATTGTCAGGTCCATTTCCTGAACAGCTTGCATAAGGTCAAGAATTTTTATAGTTGAGTTATAGGATGGGGGAACTCCCCAAATTGATTGGATAAATGAATAAATGAAGATTTTTTCTTTAAGCCCTTCACTACCAATTATGAAAATGTTAGTGGTAGGGGGAGGCGTCCCAATGTGTCACTGTGGTAGAGACAAGGTGTCCCAGTGGTAAAAGAAAGCAATTCCATAACCCGCAATTACTGTACTCTATAGACAATTCAAAGCGTCTTGGGATGTATTGTCCCACTGGGAGTGAAAGGGTTAAATAGAAGAGCTATTTCTGTTCACACTTGTTTTAAATAAAATAAAATTTCTGAAGATGAGGTAGCAACCTCAAAACATCAAATAGTGACTACTAAATGGGAAAAGGAAGCCAAGTTTGCAGTAAAATCTTTTTGAAAAATATTAATTAAAACAATTCATTATTCTTTAAAAGCTTGAAAAAACAAATAAACCTAATTCTTTTAATTCTAATTAATAAAGATAAAAAAAATCTCCAAACATATTACAGAGCTTTCTATGACACTTTTTTTTTTAAATACTTAAAAAAAAAATTACCTCAATTAAAAAAGCAATAAGAATGTTCTTAATTCAGCTCTTAACTGGAACCAGAGTTGGGCAAATATTATTCGAATGACGAGAGACGAATACTTTTTTATTCGTAAATTTTCTACTAGAATAATCAATTATTCGTACAAAAACAAAAACATAACTTCGTCCTTTTTTAGTCGTATTTTTATTCGAATAAAATTTATTCGTCTCTCGTCAATCGAATAAAAAAGTATTCGTCTCTTGTCAATCCAATAATTTTTGCCCAACTCTGACAGGAACTACTAAACATGAAAGCACCACCAACCAATCAAATTTTAATTTGAAAATTTAACAGTTATTACAAGGTCAGATCTTGACACTGAGGTATACATGATGGACCAGACACCTCACCATGCACCCCCCCCCCACATTATTGAATGTGAATGTATTTTGGGAAATATCATGGAACTATTAGACATATAAATGTCTATTAGCACTCATAATGAAACTGATGAAATGAATCACAATGATTATCTTTTTACAGATAGTATTTTCCAATTCTCTATAAAAATAAAACCACAAAATTTTGGCTTTTCAAAAATTATAGCCTTATTTCACAAAATTTTGTTTTTTGAAAAACAATAATTCAGGAACTATTAAGATGTCTATTTGAGCTCAAATTGAAGAAAGTGAAATGTACCGTAATGTAGTACTATCAAGAGCAAATACTTGCAGCTCAGGAAAAAGTTTTGACTAAACCGGTTGGATTTTACCTTCACCGGAAGAGAGCAGGCAAAAAAAAAATTGTTGGGTCTATAGGAAATTGTAACCATCGAGAAAGACCATTAAGATAAATTAGGGGAAAAAATGAAATGAAATTGAAATTAAAGAGTAAAAATAAGTTAAAATAAAAATATAGTATTTGGATTTTTTTTTTTTTTTTTTTAAACAGGAAGGAACAAGGGAGAAGAAGTTTTAAATATAGAATAAAGAAAGTAAAAAATATAAGATATGAGAGCAAATACTTACATCTCAGGCAGAGGTTCTGAAAAACTGGTTGGATTTTACCTTCACCAGCAGAGTGGGCAAAAAAAATATGTTGGGTCTATAGGAGATTGTATCCGTCATGAAAGACGATAAAGATAAATTAGGAAAGAAGAAATGAAATGAAATTAAAATTAAAGAGTGAAAATAAACAAACAAAAATATAGTATCTGGAAAAAATCACTGTTTTTCTCTTTCAGATTCCCATTTCCATGATACCAACTCTCTCGGTATTAAACAGATCCTCTTAAACAATAACTTCCCTTCCAAAATCATTGACAAACTTATTTACAAATATAAAAATTGTATCCCCTCTTCACTGAATTCTCCACAATCTATTTCTATCCTCTTGTACAGATCACTCACTACCTTACATCCCCTTTTTTCCTGATCCCATCTATAAATACTTATGTTCCTTCATCAAACCTCCGCCTTCAAAGCTCATAACAAACTTTCCTTTACCTACTCCCATTTTAAAGATCCTATTCCTCAATACCATTCTCATGTTGTATACCATATCCCTTCTTCCTCTCCTAATTGCAGCTAATCTTACATTGCCGAAACTAAAAACCTACTTAAAGAACGCATAAGCCAACACAAATATTCTGTCTCTTCCCGTAACTTCACTGCTTCCAAAAATATCCGAACATTCCATATTATTAAACCACTCATTTGACAATACTTCTATTCTAGCTCAATCCCTATTCATGACAAACGACTCCTATCCAGTACCATTTATATACAATTAGAGTCTTCCTCTGTTAATAACAAAACTATGTATTTATTGTTATGTGAATTTCCAAATTTGTTTGTTTATTATTTTCTTTTCTTTTTATGTTTCTCTGAGTGATGGTTGTTATCTCTTTTTTGTTTTTTTAGACCAGATGAAGACCTGAAATTCAGGTCGAAACATCGGCACAAATGTTTTTTGTTTATTAGCTGACCGCACCCCCCGACCATCTTCTCCACATATTAATTTATGGTTAACTATTAATACCTTATTTCAATACATTATTTTATATCTTAAACTCAAGTTGACCAAGTGAGAGTCCCATTTGTGTCATTTGTTATATTTTAACGTCCTTTTGATGCTATAAAAATATGAAGTTGATTGGTAAAGTATAATAGGTACTTCAAAAAGTTTTTTTTTTTTTTTTTGTTTTTTTTATATCAAAATTGGCATTCCACAACATGACTTGCAAACCATTTGGACGTGATGGAAGAAAAAACAGAGTTCATTGTCTGTCTCAGTACATCAAAAAACAAATGAAAAGGCAAGATTATCATATCAAATTTTTGGTCATAGACCTATGTAATTGCAATAAGCTGAGAAATAAAACATAGAACTTTCAATTGGGCCCTCTACCGTTTGCTCTTCAGTAAAACATTTCAATGTTCAAAAATATCTTAAAATCATCATCAAATCTGAACGATGATAAAAATTATATTATATAATCTTAATAATAATCAAACAGGAAACAAAACTGAATAATTAGTCAGAAAAAAAAAGGTTCACAAACTTAATAAGAAGCCAAGGATGAATTTTATACCATCTGCATAAAGGGTTTCATAAATAAGAATCAAATGTCAAATAACAATTTTATTTTATTCAACTCATAACTGTTTTTGTTTTACAAGAAAATTCATAAGGGTATATCTTGAGAAGTTTTATTTACTTTCTAATAAACATTCCAATATTATTTGCATATAACAAATTTTGTAATTCTCTTAAGCTGGTATCAAAAACTTAAAGTCGATTTAAGAAAACTAAGATACTTTGGTAAACTGTTAACATTAATTTTCAGCCTTACTTATAATTACTTCAGTTGACTGTTAAAAAAAAAATTATTGAGGCATTTAGAAATTCTCAAAGCTTTAATGTTAACCAAAATAAATATATACTCTGTACACTATAGAAGAATGCAGATGGGTAGATATTAAATGCATTCATTTACAAAACCATTACTTAAACAGTTTGTTAACATATTAAACAATACAAATAGAAACTGGACAATAAGTCATTTAATATATGTTTGAATTCTATATACGATAATCAAAAAATTACATGATGCTTAAAGACAAATATAAATAACAAAATATTTCTATCATATTCATAAAAAAATTATTAAGGATTACTAACATCACTAAGGGTCAACCAATATCAATATATCTTTGTGTACTGCAACGATTTAGAATGAGGAACCTGGAACTAAGAGCAGATCAATTTTCATTCTTCATAGCTAGTCATCACCCTCTCTGCCAGACTATATGTTAAAAAAAGATCTCGCCTTCCTTTCAGATCTTTCTAGGTCTTCCTCAAGATCTTCTACCTTCGATCGGAGTCTCATATGTTACCCAAACCAATAGAAAATTATTCATTTGAATAGTAGTCATACCATAGTAGTTCATCAACAACATACTGACAACAATAACTACTAAGCTCAATCTAACTAATGATTCCTGAAAATGTCTCTCAGACTTTTTACTTTTAAAAGTTCCAGAAAACCAGGTTTCAATAGCCTAAATTTAACTAAGTCTTTTGTTATCAGTTTCCATAAATCATTGTAATAAGATAGAAAAGGAAAAAATACTGTTATAATAATACTAGACTGTACTTATTGTTTTGTTTTTTCCCAAGAGATCTGTTTACAATACATCTAGAATTTACTCTTACAAACATAATGTTTGGCAGCCTACCGACTGTAAGTATCCTTCTCAGATTTTCATATAAATTTGTCCGACCGACATGAAATCTTTTGAAGATGTATAAACTAATATATATTTTATTTTATGTATTGAATAATTACGGTTTATCATTAAATAGCAACATATGTTGAACTATTAAAGAGTGATGAACTATCTCTAATTTGTAAGTCTGTTTTATCCTCTCCTATCTCTATTTTGTAAGTGTTTCAGCCTTTCACAGTGAGATATACATTTTCCTGGGTAGCATTATTGCAATTTAATGATTTTCAGTCTTGATGATATCTATATTCATGAAAAGTAAGTTGTTAGTTAATTATTTATATATAATTAACTTAAGGTGTTGCTTGTTAATCTTCTAATTAAACCCCAATAAATATTTTTGTATCTTTATTTAAGTTTTAAATATAATTTATTATATACAACAGTATATAACTAACCGACAAAATTTTGAAAATTCAGGCAACATAGTAAAAATAAAAAAAACCTAGAGATTTTAAAATCAGAAAGGTTTGAGTTCTGATGTATTAAAAATATATTAAGAATGTATTATATCAACAACTAATCTCAAAATCAGTATTTCATTCCTAATAGTATTTATTTGAATATTAATTGGTTGATTGATATAACATTGAGTATAATTTAAGTCAACTATATCTTGTAATAAACTTTCTATATAGTATTTGGTTTTGATAATTTCGAGACTTTTATTGAATCCTGCAAACTTAACTTTTAAACATCTTTCTAAAATGTCCTTATATTTCAAGCTAACATTTTGAACTTTAATCTCATACAAATCAAGAATTTGTAAGGAATAATACAACTGGGAAAATGTTCTATTTGACACGACTTTAGAAAAATTTGAATACATGTGTAAATTTACTAACATTCTATAATAGTCTTGAATTAATGTAAGATAAGAACTATTCAATGAGATATAATAACTTAAGACATCAGAATAACTAGAATAGCGATCACTGCAACACGCTACTGTTTTCAAAAAACCTTCATAAACAATACAATATCCGAGGAAATCTTTCATAACAGACTCAATATAAAAAAGGTTGTCAACACCAAAAAATATATTCGTATATACTTCAAAAAGTGTTCGACAATTTCTGCTTTCATCTGTTAATTTTATAGATGTTGCTGTTATTTTTGTTTTTGATTGGTCATATATATGTTTCATACTGTATATCCTTTTTAAAAAGCTACGTTTAACATGATCAACATTTGAAAGCTTCTGGCCTATATTTGATTTGGCTGTGTTAGACAAACCATCATCATAACAAGCTCTTAATTTCTCAGAAGTGTTTCTACTGCAATAAAGTTTGAAAGAAGAATTGGCCATTAACGCACAATTGACATTGTACTTAGGAAAACTTATTCTTTTCCTTAACATTGATAAAGGTTTAACGTGAAAACCGTTAAACATTAAATTGAAAATCACAAGATATTAAGTAAATAACAGTATCTATAGTAACATATAACTCAAAAAGAGGTTTACTTACTTTTGTAACTCAATGACAATAGCCCTGCAATCTAGAGAATTAAATGTTAATTTTAACTTCATAATGATAAGATTTAGAAACGCTTGATTAAATTAAGAAATAATTCATGACATAAAATATTTTGAAAACAACGGAATTCCGATATGATTTCCACAGAAGTACAGGGAAGGTTGTTAACAAGGAAGCTATAAATCTCTAAAAAAGTAAGGATTTTAACTCCAATATCATATATTTAATTTCAAATGTGGATATAATTTATTTTTATTAAAATAAAATTAATTTGTGTATAAAAATCATTCGGAAATTTGATTTCTTTATTTTTAAAAATATTAAAAAATATATACTAAAAATTAATTAAATAAAAAATATATTCTTTATTTGTAATCCAGCGATTTATTTTATTTTACACCATAATGTTGAGACTTTTAACAAAAAAAAATTAGTAACTCCCTATTACCACCCAGATAATTTCTTAATAGTTGATAGATAGATTTCTGTGTAGTTTCAGTTATTGCCGATTTTCATAGAATAGGACCTACATCGTATCAAAGACCACTTACTTGTACATTGATTATCTAAGTTTTATAAAAACGGCTCAAATGTTTTTGAGAAATATTATTCTATGAGGCGTTGTGTTTGATGCATTTAGTTCAATTTATTGTTGAAGAAAGGAATAGGTACTATGGAGAGGAATGAACAGGTGTAGAGCGATGGTTTTGGTGGATAAAAATCCCACACACGGATAGGTACGGGCATACCCGTGTCTTTTGGAGATTTCAAACGACCCTCATAGAAAAGGAAAAAAACACACAGCGGTCATGATCGCCAACATGATGAGATAGATTTTTATGTAACTCAAATGTTGACCGGACATGAATGCTTTAGAGTCTAACAGTACCGATTAACATTGAACAACACCACTGAACGCCCTACATTTTTTTTTTGCTTGCGGACGCTTTACAGAAGAAAGAAGTAAATTGGAGAGAGCAGCCCACCAGAACATTTGGTGAGCCATATGGAGCGCTCAGACAAGCATTGAGAAGGAGGGAAGAAATTCACCGCAGTCATCCTTAAAAGGTTGAGAATGGAAGAGAGGGCCTGAATGTAAGACTAGACCAAACCTTTCACCTAGACGCCACATCCCTCCATAAACTAATACCTAATGGCGGTCCCGTTGAGAGAAATTAACAGGTGTAGGGTGGTGGTTTTAGCGGGTAAAAATCCCACACACGGATAGGAACGGGCTTATCCTTATCTTTTTGAAGATTTCCACCGACCCTCGTAAAAAAATTAAGAAACACACACCCACATACAGTGAAAAGTTTAATAGAAGGATTCCTTGGTGGAGAAACAGAAATCAAAACTTAAACGAAAGATTTCTTTTTTGAACTTAGAAATTTGGACGCTCTTGCCACAAAAGATGAGGTTGCGCTGTCCTTAAAACCTCTCCTGAGTTAAAAGGTAGTTCCTATCACAGCAGTACGATCCATCCGTCAAGCCTATGAAAGGATAGCGGCCATTGCGCAGCCAGTTCTTCAGGCTAGAAAGGTTATGCCTCAAGATAAGATACGAATAGGCCTGATCGTTAGCCGCATACACGAAAGATTCAAAATGCAAAGTTGTTTCCGTTCCTGGGAATATGGGCACATAGCTTGAAACTGTGTTAGAGAAGATAGGATATTCTGCCGAAACTGTAGTCAAGCAAGTCACAAAGCTACTGGGACCGGAAACCTCAATGTGCATTATATGCAGGAAATAATGACGTCGACAACCCCAGTAGAAGTAATAAGAGTCCAACTTTCCGTTTGGCACTAAAACCTTGACGCAAGCCCAATAACATCATAGATGAAGATATTTTAGTTGAATTTTAACCATTGTGAAGCTGCTCAGGATCTCTTTTATCGAACTGTGCGAGAACCGCTCATCGAGGTCACTATTTTCGGTGAACAATTCAAAAATCTGGATTGTAGCTCATGGGCATTCGATGTCGGTGATAAAGCTGCTATTTGGGCATGTGGTTCTCAAACTATACAGGAGGTGAATACTTTGTTGCAGTCTGGCTTTGTATGGACCAAGATTAACGACGTGTATTTAATGAGCTGTTACGTTTATCCCCGCATCCCAATTAAAGACATTATTAATTTACTGAATCGTATGGTCTTAGAGTCTAGCTGCCGTAACTCAGCTACAATAGCTGCTGCTTTCATGAAATAAGAAACAGAACGGGATGTTGGATGACAAATCCACGGAGTTAATTTCTCCTGGAAGCATTTGCCCAAATGAATGATATGTTACATTCAAACGCGGAACATATCCGACCTTTACTGAAACAGGAAGATTATTCATTGTAGATTTGACTTTTGTCAATGATCGCTAATTGGAAGGTTTGTTGACGTTATAATCATCGTGACCACCAGGCTCTCTCTCTTAATTACACTGAATACACCTACAAGGTAAAATAGTTAACGACGGAGAACCGTCTGCAGGAATACGAAAACTTTTTTACTTTTCCCGACTTTTTAGGGTTTAATAATACAGGACGCAGGTGATGGTGTGCACAATATTATCACCACACTAATATTGAAACAAGCGACTACTATTGGATGTATAACCAACATTTATACAACTGATTTTCCATCAAACACTTAGGAAGAGATAGAGGACATTACCTTAGACCTACAACATTGCAGGACACCTTGATCGGACGGTATTCCTAATGTAGCTCATAAGATGGCTTTTGAAAAATAGCCGGATCTGTTGGTTGTCGCTAAGCCAACAACTTACAGATCACAAGACTGAGGCGCTTCTACTTCTAGCAGAAACCAAACCGAGAACATCACTGTCATAGTAGATGGGCATGGGATCCGTTCTAAACTCTGTTTAAAGTACCTATGAGTAATAAATGCTAAACAAGTCCTGTTCAATGTTCCCACTAAGTATATCAGCGCTAAATCTGCTAGAGTAGCATCCTTATTGTGACGCCTTTCTGGCTGCAGGTTCCAAAAGTTTGGCCAACAGATTGATAGCCGATGTTCGTTCGTAGTATGGTCGCCAAAATAGTTAAATGGATTTTTATGTTCGCCTATTCGTGTTTTTTTTTTTTTTTCTGGAGAGTTGGGAAAATATTATTCGATTGACGAAAAACGAATACTTTTGTATTCGTGAATTTTCTACTCGAATAATCAAGTATTCCAGAAAAAAATACGATTAACCATCCGAATCATTTTGTACTCATGAATTTTTTACACGACTAATCAATTATTTGTACAAAAAAAATACGATTAACCATCCAAATACTTTTGTATTCATCATTATTTTACACGAATTATCAATTATTCCAGCAAAAAAATCGATTAACCATTCGAATACTATTGTGTCCGTCAATTATTTGCACGAATCATCTCTTATTCGAAAAAATATGATTACCCATCCCAATACGCGTTATACATATTTGTTTAATTTCATTAAGGTAACATTTTTTGTCTAACAGATCTATGGGGATATCTTTATATATTTTATAATCGCGTATATATTAATTTTAACTTTTCTGATATCTGGCATATTAGGGTCCCCTTCTATGTTTTCTAAAATGTGGAACACGTAAATGCTATCTATTTTAAGATCGCGTTTCGATTTATTTTAACTTTTCTGATTTCTAATATTTTAGAGTCTTCTTATATGTTTCTTAAGACGCAGAAAACGAAAATGCTATTGATTTTAAAGTCACGTATGGATTTATTTTAAATGTTCTGATTTCTAATATATTAGGGTCCTCTTATATTTTCTTTAAGACGCAGAAAACTACAATGCTGTCGATTTTAAGATCGCATGTTCGCACTTCATTATTAGCTGATTGAAGCCAGCGAAAAGAAGATAGTTCTGGGACAGTTTTAGGACCACCAGAAATAAGTTTCAATATTGTGCTATAGAAACTAATTTTTAAAACGATTTGCAAATGTAATACACTCTGACCTGTTATGCGTTCAATTTTTTCAATAGTATGGAGAATGGTTTATTATTCTATCTTTATCAACAAAATGACCAAACTGATTCAACTTTAATGTTAATCACATTAATTATTGTTAGTAGATTCCTCTGTTTTAATTGCGATATTCTTTCCGGATAAGAGTTCAGTTAAAACTTTTTTTTTACGCGACTGTATAACACAATTGTGTTTATGTGGTGTGTCACAGCTTACTCATTTGTAGATATGTAATGATTATTTGGGTGAATGCCTCAACTGATACTTAAGCTCTATGGATCGAATTATTCAGAGAAATTCGGTGAATGTTTTGAAACAATTTGAGCTAAAAATACTGAAACGTGATTGTATAAATGAGTGACGTATGTCCACATATAGCTTTGTAACCCTTTTTCGAGCGAACTACACAACCAATTTTAAAGTTCCACGGCTCTAATTACTCAGTAATACCTTGTTATCAATTTGAAATAATTTGAGCTAAAAACACAGAAACTGCAAAAAAAAAAAATAACGCCTCTGGATCCAAAGATTTTTTGAGTTTTGGAGCCTTACTAATATATTATATGATTAGTTATAAGACAGACACTAGGGATTATACACATCATTGCTATTCGGTATTTATCAAACTAAGATTTAAATATTTTTGATAGGAGATTTTAACTGCATGTGTCTGTCTTTCGTTGTTTTTTGTTTTTTTTTTCTCTACACGTAAAACTTTTTATTTCCTCTTTATACTGTATTTTATTCGAATGATGAGTCGTTTAAGCCAGGATTATTCAATAAATATACTAAATATTCTTGAAGAAGAAGAATATTTGTGTTGCATAGAAAATTGTCTTAATTTTCATGACTGTACCGTTCCAGGGGCCAAAAAAGGTTAAGTACGCAGGGATTTAAGACGAGAATCTTCGGGCCACCCATAATTCACCAATATCATTAACGACTATTAAACCCTTTAAAGGTTCCAGCTGCATATATGCGGTCAGCGATGTAGTTCTAGCAGTATATATGCGGGAAGCGTTTAGAGGTTGAAAAATAAAACGATATATTAATACACCGATGTTTTTTAAATGATATATCGACGATCTTTATGGTTTACAATTAGATTCCTTCATTTAATTATCAAAACTAGTTTTTTATCTGATTTTTTATTACATAAATTTTTGACTGGCGTCAAAAAAGCCCTGACGAAGCCCTGCAACGTGGGGCGAAACGTTGGCTCAATAAATATAGTATAATTATTTACTATTTGAGTTTTTTTGACCGCACCCGGACCATATTCCATTCATAAATTTTTATGATTGAAAAAGAATATTATATTATAGCTAAAGTATTGAATCAGTCCATACAGGACTGTCCATAGCATAGAATACAGTCCATAGCATACAGCTATGGAATTATGTCTCAACTTTCTTCGTATATTTATATAAAACGTAATTAACTTATTATCTGAACTATAGCAATACTATTTTATAGTTTTATTGTTCTAAAAGTATAATTCTTTTATATATTTTATTTATAATGTTTCTCGACTAATAAAAATATAATTTTATAAATAATAATTATAATATTTCTTAACCTATACAATTTTACATTACACTCGTTTTTAAAAATATTTTTAATTGGAAGATCTTCTGAAATAAATAGCCTTTAACCGCTTAATATTTTCCTTGAACTTTTTACTTTTGAAATATATCACTAGGTAGCATTTCATTCAACTATTCGTATCTATTTTGATGTTTCTCTAGTTTTATTCGGTGCTATTTACTTTGAAATTCATCGCAGAAAAACGACCCATTCGAATTTTGTTATAAAAAAAAATTAATTTTACTTATTTAGGTACATTACAGTAAAATTTTTAAAAAATCAATTTATAATATATCATTTTTCTTTAAATAAAAAAAGTTTTTAATTGCACCAGTGGTGGTCAAAAAGGAAGATGGTAAACTATTAAAAAAAAGCAATTCTGTAAATAAGGACAAAATATTGATGAAAGCTGGGCTCTAAATCACCTCCCACTTACGTTTCCCCAGTCAGGTCTTTTCCTGTCACGCCTACCGGCCTACTATTCTCGCGTCGCCATTAGAAGTGAAAGGATTAATTTAAATGCAAGTACTAAGAAACCTCAATTCAAATGCTTCTGACATTATAAATTTGGTTCCTGATGATCGGTTGATATCACAATCAACCGTTCGAAGAACACTGAGAGTACCTAACCTAAGCTCAAGACGATCCCAGAAAAATCCCTCTTACTTGATAACACCGAACAAGGAGACAAAGGTTTTGTAGCAAACACAATCTTAGACTGAGAAGAATGGACTCATTGACCCGCCGAGAGTTTCCCTTAGCAGTGCCGATGTTCTTCTTCAGATTCTTTTTTTCGGCTATCTTTGCTACTAAGATTAACTCTTATTTGAATATTGTTTTTTTTCCCATTGAAATTACATAATATTAACGGTTAGATAATAAAACAGTTGGTTTCATTGACTTAAGATGCTTTCGAGGTTAATTATGAATTACTATGTAAAGGAAAGAAGTGTTTTTGTGGCTAATCATGAACCTGTCTCTGATACAAATTGGCCATTAAATGTTTGAGGGACCAATGTACCATTACAGAGGGTACTTTAAAGCCTAAGAAATTGTTTACATATGTACAAATACATATACAACATATACATATAAGTTACGGACTGTCAGGTGACAGGTCCATATCAGCTGATCGAGAACAGCTGACCTATTGTATATATATAGACGGACAGGCTCTGCAAATAGATCAGGCCATTTCACGTCAGCTGTCATGGAGTCTGCGCGCCAAGCCATCCCCACCTACCACCCTAGACCTCCCCACCTTCAGAAACCCCCACCCCACATCATGGCACTCATTGTCAGCAGGCGGAACCTGAAAAACCGTCATAACCGCTCCAGGGACCCGGCAGTCAAGAAGGCTCTCAACTCAATCACCACCCAGATCAGGAATCTTCTGCGCCAGTGCAAAACTGCGGTCTGGCATGATCGCTTAAGGAGCTACGCACGACGACTACAGGAAATTCTGGAAACTCACTAAGGCGGCAACCAAGAAGACCTCGGCCGTTCGACTTCATGACAGGGACC
>NW_027112337.1:210443-210789 GCF_000696795.3 Halyomorpha halys | reverse complement strand
AGTCTTTGAGAGCACTTCAAGCGTTTCATTTCGCGCTCCTCTCTCTCCTATTATTTTTAGTTTCACTTCGGTAAAAGATAACTTATACATACATGTACATCTTCTTTTTGATATCGATAATTTTTAGGTAAAGATGCTTTTGACGAAGATCCCTTCAATCACTTATTGGAGTCCAAGGAACAACTAGAGCTGAATGTTAATTCTTCGTGGTATGTATATTATGATTTAATAATTAGGTGAAATGGTATGGCGGTGAGCCACAGTAAAAAACTACGATTTTTTTCTTAGAAATTATTATATCTCGACTTATTGTACGTTAAATAAGTTCTCAACAGCATAAAATATA